>NC_091188.1:31337673-31534656 GCF_040958095.1 Procambarus clarkii | reverse complement strand
ATAGGCAGTCTTTTTCATTGGGAGACTTTCTATTACTATTTTGAAGTAGGCTCTTCCCACGGCGAGGAAGGAGTGTAATTTGGGTGTGGATGATCACCCTCTCTATCAAGAATCATGTTTTTTAAATGTAGTCTGTTTAGGACTTTTCCTGCTCTTGCAACCCAAGAGTTTCCATTGTTTTTGCCAAGTCCAACCACCAAGGCCTGCCGTACTGGGATTGGATCAGAAGAAATAATTATCTTACTGACAATTGTAGCTGTCCTTTGTGATATTCTTTCTTGTAGAGAGGGCAAACCCGTCTCCAGTCTGAGTTTCAAGCCTGGTCCACATGGGGGCTCCCAGTGCGGCTCTCATAGCATTGTTTTGGGCAACTTCAAGCTTTTTCCACTGTTGGTGTGATAGATTTGTGAGTGCAGGTGCGGCATAATCGATCACTGAACTGACTGCCTGTACATAGTATGTGCGAAGGACTTGCAGATTGGCTCCTCCAGAAAGGGAGGTTAGCGACCCGAGAATTGCCGTCCGGGCCGCAGTTCGCTCGCTCGCTCAAGAAAGTGACCTCAGCATTAAAATTCATGTGTGTGTCCAGGATGATTCCTAGATACTGATAGGTGTCGACCCATTCAATTGGTTGACCCTGTACTGTAAGTTGGATGTTGGTCTTCGCTATTTTTATGGGCATGGCCTTTGACTTTGAGGGGTTGAGTTTGATCCCAATCTGTTTTGCCTCTTTATTGATGCAGTCTAAGCATTTGGGTGCAAGGCGCGCCGCATCCCTTCCTTTTATGATGATGACAAAGTCGTCCGCGTAGTTTAGCAGCCTGCAGTGATGTGGAAGTTTCAACCTCATTATTCTTTCCATTAAACAGTTGTAGAGAAGAGGGCTGAGAATACCCCCTTGCGGTGTACCATTTTCATGTCTTTTGTACTCAGAGACTGTGCCATGAAGTTTTACTCTTGCTTCTCTGTTTGAGACAGTTTTTGGTCCAGGAGAGCAGGTTGCCTCTGACCTCTTTGTCAATGAGGCAGCAGAGAATAGCTGGGGCGCTAGCCAGTTCAAAGGCTTTTTCGAGGTCCAGGAATATCAGCATTCCTGGTCTGTCATTCAAGTGGGCTAACAGAGTTGTAATACATTCCACTGTGCCAACCCCTCTTCTATAAGCATACATATCATGGTGCAGTTTAGGCATTTTCCACTCCAGTCTGTTGAGTGCCATTCTGTCAGCAGTCTTGGCTGCACAGCTTTGGAGAGAGATGGGCCTGGGATTAGCTGGATCTTTGGGTTTTGGGATCGGCACTATGTATGCTCTATTCCAAGCAAAAGGTCTAGTTTGAGAAGTCCAGGCTTAATTAATTAACCTTAGGTATGCAGCATCTCTCTCTATGCCGAGGTTTCTAATCATTTTATAGGTTATTTTGTCGGCTCCAGGGAATGTATCCTTGGAGTTTTTCTTAGCCCGATTGAGCTCATCCAGTGTGAAGGGGGCATCAGTGCCAGACTTCTTCACATGCTGTAAGGATTCTGTGCCACCTTTCTTCCTCTAGTCCGGTCTGTACTGCTAATATATCTGGTGGAAGTTGATTGCTGGCTGCTCTCTCTGCAAACCTGGATGCCAGTACTTCGGCTTCCTGTTGAGGATCCTTGAGGTGTGGAGCTTTAGGTGTTTTATTCCCTTTGGCTCGGTGAATTTGCTGCCACATCTCTCCGAGAGAGGTGTGTTCATTCAGGTGTGAACACCATTCCAGCCACTTTTGTTCATTTATTTGTCTGGTCTCTCGATGCACATGTTCCTTGACCTCACAAAGTAAGATCCTGTTGCGGTCACTTGGCTGCATTTTGTATAGCTTTCTTGTTCTGTTGAGTCTATGGTTGAGTTCTTTGACACTTCCCAATAGTACCAATGATCTTTATGGTGTCCAGTGGACTGTTTTTTCAGTGGGATTGAGTGGTTGGCTGCACTTCGAATCGCTTTGAGAAATTCTTGTTCTGCCTGATTAATGTCTTCGGGAAGATCATAGTTTCTTTGCCACTCTGAAATGAGGTTTTGAAATCGGTCCCAGTTTGCTAAAGCAAAGTTCCAGGCTTCAGATGAAGGCAGAGGTGGGGTGGGTAGGTCTAACTGAAGATCAATTTGGACCCCATAGTGGTCGCTTGTGAGTGTGGGCTCAACTGACCATGTTGCTGCATCTCTTAGGGAGGCTGAAACGAAGGTTAGATCTAATCTGCCTCCTTGGATGTGGGTAGGTTCATTCTTGTTTAGGATTTGTATTTCTGGAAGCTGGTCCAGTAGATGTGTAATGTGAATGCCGGCTTCATTTGTTCTGTTCGAGCCCAGTGCCAATCGATGATAGGCATTAAAATCTCCACAAATGATTGTGTTTGTTGTTGTCGCGTGTCCAAATAACAGAGATCCATTTCGGCATGTGGAGGCCTGTACACATTGAACACTTCAAGTTTGTCATGTCTTGGCTCAATGGTAACTCCCATTACCTCTGTCCCTGCTCCACAATTGGGTGGGCTGGTTATGGACTTGGAGATCAGGTCACATTTTACATAGATTGCACATCCCCTGGATTGCCCATTGATCCATGGAAGGAAGAAGCCTCGATAGCCTGAGATTTTAGGTTCTAATCCGGCTCGAAGCAAGCTCTCCTGTAGTATTAGGATGTCTATGCCCTTGGTTGCTGCTATGCATTGCAAGTGTTGCAATTTAGTGTGCAGTCCTTGCGCATTCCATTGCAGGATCTTTAGACCTCTAGGTTCTTGGAATTTGCTGATAATTCCGTGGTATCCATGGAGTCTGATGAACACGCCATGGAAGTTGCAATTGGTGTATAGGTTCTTAGTGGACCTGAAATTGACTCATCAATGTCGCTTTCTGACGAGCTTGACTATCTGTTTTTTATGGGGGTGTCTCCTGCCCTGCTGTCTTGACGGTGTGGATATTACGTCTTCGAATTTCTTGAGCCTGTGCTCAATTGTCTTCCGAGTCTCTGTGGTTTGCTTGATTCCATGTGAAGACAGCAGACTTTCGATCAACTCAGTGACCAAAGTTTTGAGCATTGGCCAGAGAGCGTCCAGTTCAGTGGGAGCACCATTTAATGCTGTGCAGGTTTGGGGACCTAGTAGCTTTTAGACCCTTCTCGGTGGTAACTTTGACACTGGAATTGCTACTCCTATTGGCCCCAGTGTGCTTGCTGGATGAAATGGGAGGCCGACTGCTTTGAACATGATTCTTGTGTCCTCCATCTTTCTTTTTGTCCTGTACAGAGGTCTTCTCACCCTTCACCATGGCCGATGGTGAAGGGCCGTGTGCCCCCTCTTCCTGAGTGGGTAGACCCCACGCGGTTTTAGTGGGCATGGGAGCTGGTATTCGTTTTGGTGGAGGTTTCGGCTCCGCTGTTGGCGTGGTGGGGTTCGTTTGAAGCCTTTTGAGCCTTTCAGGGCATTTCAAGTTCCAGGCATGATGTGCCTTGGAACAATTTGGGCAGTTTGCCTGAACAGGGTGGTTTGCCTTGAGTTTATCAATACATGTTTTTGTCATGGGGCTGGCTGCAGACTTCCGTTCGCCAAGGTGTCTGGCCAGTAACTAAGGCCTGGGAAACAAGAGAGGCCTGTACTAGATTTTTCTCAAGATGGCATCTGTTTACAATCACCCCTGGCTACGATATGGGTGACCCCTTTACTCCACGGGACACTTGAATGGTGCCTGGCACCCTATGGCATGTATATACGCCATGCGCACGGTGGGACATGTTACTCATAGTGTGTATATACGCCATACACAGTTAAAGGGTTAAATGAGTGTGTGGACGCTGCCGCCAAGAAAGCTATCTGCGCCTGTCCCATCTGAAGTATAGGTATTCCTTATTCCGACTTCTACCCAGTTATTCATTCCTCAATCGTTGGCCGTTGGTAGTGTTTTTGGTCTGCTGTTACTGGTAACACGCTGCGTGCTCTTAAGGCTGGCGTCCCCGTGGCCTTCCTCCTACCACCGTAACCGGCACTGGGGAAACGGCTCTGGTGAGGTTACGTATTGGCCATATCTGTTTAACTCGCGGGCACTTAGAGCCGCCATTTTCCTTATTGACCGAATTGTTGTCCCTCTTACGGTCGTGCATATCCTTGTTGAATGTCTTGACTTCTAGAATGTGCATGCGTCTTGCTTGCCGACACTCCCTCGCGGAACCTCTCTCTCAATAGAATCCTTGGTGAATCAGATGTTTTTGATGTTCACCTTATGCGCTTTTGTTCTCGTATTTGCATACTTAATGATATTTAACGCCTTTTGAATATTCCACACTTTTGACGGTGCTACATAGCCTTCCCGGCATTGTGCCTTCTTTTGATAATTACTTGCTCACTTTATCATAACCCCCATACACAGCATGAACTGCCTCAAAATATGCTGACCATAGTGTCACTTGACCACAATCTTTTCCCTAAAGATGTCAATACATTCCAGCGATGAGTAGAACCAGCACAAAATTAATACATACGCAGAACAGTCAAAGAATTTGACAGTCTGTAGACCACACTTTGCTACTTTTACTCTCACTAAGTTCAGGTTGTGTCCAGCAAAGGTGACAAAGATGCCACATGTTATCTTATGCGTTATTGTATGCATACGAGGTATTATTGTAAGACTGACCACAGCAGTTTGATAGTGAAATTTTCTCATTAAGAAAATCCACGATAGTTTTAGATCCTTGGCTCCATGAGAAAAGATGGGGATGAATATAAAAAAACGTTCCACAGGCTCAGTCTTTAATTAATGTATCAGACAGTAAATGTCAATTTATGTGTGAAAGATGTCTGGAGTGGATTCTACACTTATTGAATAATAGTTTGACTATTTTTCTTCAAGTATAGTTTATAGAAATTGTTGTCCCAGTAATTCAATAAATTCCTCACAAATATTTGCAGATAAATATGACGAATTCCATTGTCCAAAATTTTCATTCATTGAGATGTTCTTACAAGAAAGGATCAAATTCACTCAGCATCTCTAGTATACCTAAATAGTTCTCATTTTTTGCTGACTCAATAATCTGATTTTCTCCAAAATTGCAAACCTCTAGAGGCAGGAATGGGAATTACAGAACCCACAAAGTGGCAACACTTTATGGCAATAATCCTGCTGACCGATGTTGCTCAAGTAATAAAGAATCTACACTTCCATTTTCTTTGTTGTATCAAATATGATATCATGCACTTTCAATGTTCTCCAGTTTCTTGTTCTACAATATATTTCTGTACTTCCAGTCATTGAACGCCAAATGTACAAAGGAGACATTTATTCTTGGACAATAGGCGACATGCAAAGCAGAACAAACGGTCTTGGGATAGTGAATAGAGTAGCCATTCACGTTTTACATACTCGGCATTCTGCAGTTCACGTTTGAACACAGTTTGATAAATAACTTTCCTTCATATTCTCTAATCTAACTGTTTTATACACTCTGCGTGAATTTGAAAGGTTGCTGTAATGATTGTCATGATGAGGTGTAATGATCTGGTGCTCAGATCATGGTTCTCCCCTCCTTCCTTCTCCCTCTCTCCCCTTTTCTCCCCTCCCATTGCCCGTCATTTGTCTCCCCCCTCTTCCTCCCCCCCTTTTGCCCATTTGTCAAGGGCCAACAGGCTGACCTGAGGGTGGTCTTGCTAGCGGGTCCTCGGTACCTAGGCTCCCCGCACTCCATTCCCTCTCGGTTCCCTCTCCATCCACCTCTCGATTCCCTCTCTTCCCCTCTCACTGGTTCCTTCCCCATACCAGACGAGTCAAATGTCCCTATCCTTTATCTTGAAGGAGACGGGGTTGAACATAATTTATCAGTTTCCATAAACATTGCTCTGATGGGCCCCAGGCTCGGGTCGTTCACTACAGTGGCACCATGTCCCCTTCGCATAGCTGGGAGAGCTGACTCAACCTTCAAGAATTTCATGTATCCTTCCACTGCAGATCATGGAAGGTGATTGGCGGTAGATAAGTGCCAAGTCCTTATTGACCCTGGAGAACCAGACCTCAGCCCTAGTTTTAAATGGTTGGGTGTAGCCAATTAATGGGTGGAACCCTGGGGCTGTATTAGATTGTGGGAGGAGCAAATCCTTTCCACCGGTAAGCTGGTAAAAAAAAATTCGGCAGTGTGTTCTGGAGCTTAGAGGGGTACAGGTCCCCTTGACCAGTGGGAGGCAAGCCGTCTACAACTTGGCTTAAGTGCGGTTTTAAGGTATTGTGCACTTGATGTCCTCAGTAGATACCCATTTTGCTTCTTAGGATGTGCTAGGACCTTTCAAATTTGATTTTAATGTACGTGCTCAAATAATATAGAGAAATACATTGGTTCCAGTGGTATTCAGTTAATTCCCCTTGTTTTTTTTATTTATATTTTTCTACTTTGTCATTTTTGTGTGCTGTGTTGACTTGGAAAGTTCCCGTGTTCTCCATCTTATTAATATTAAAGTAGCTCTTGAATCCCCCTTCAGTTCAGTAAGATTACAGTATTAATCCTTTAAGATTCATTTACTTGCCCCTTTGAGTTCCATGATTATTTAGTCCTTCCTTTTTGGGGAAAACAATAATTTTGACACTTATGTTTTGGGAAGGTGGTGGCAGTGTTTAATGATTCTAATTATTAGTTATAAATTAATAACCTCTATTCTTGTTGTGTCCTCAATTAATATTCAGCTTATATTCGTGACAGTCCAGTGAGGGGTCATACTGAACTGTAACAGTGTTAAGCTGGGGTATTGGATGAAGGGAAAGAGTAGAGAGAAGTAAGGATAGCGCTCAGAATTATTACAAAAGAGGGCAAGGGTTATTACAGAGGGACCATTACGAATCCAGTAATCTATTGTGTTGGTAACATTAATATTCCATAGCCCTGGATCTGTCTCTTGAATTGCAAACTCCTTTACTGTTACAGATTTGGGCATTTCCTCTTGTAAGATGTCACCATCAGCAGCAACAGGCAATGATGGTATGTCTGCTGAAACTGGATGATTGGTAGCAGGAATGGTTGTAGGTGTGGATGCTGTATCTGAAGGAACAGTACTAGTGGCTGACATTGTAGGTGTGGATGCTGTATCTGAATGACAGAACTAGTGCCTGACATTGCAGGAGTGGATGCTGTATCTGAATGACAGTACTAGTGGCTGACATTGCTGGTGTGGATGCTGTATTTGAAGGAACAGTACTAGTGGCTGACATTGCTGGTGTGGATGCTGTATCTGAAGGAACAGTACTAGTGGCTGACATTGTAGGAGTGGATGCTGTATCTGAAGAAATCGTGAGTGGTTGTCGTTTCATCTGAGTTGAACCACGATGTTAATTTTGGATGTTTTCCTATTTTCTCCTCCTGCAGCGCTCTACCTCTTTTGTGCTCTACTCAAAACTGTTTCATTTCTGCTGAAATGGTTTTTCTTGTTGAAATATATATCTTAAATATTTAGCATTTGGTCCTACACCAGGATGTAGGGATGTATTATATAAGTGTGCTGGCACCAAAACCTAAATATGTAAACATTCTGCTTCCATAATGAACATGTCCTATGCTCGTGGGGCCCCCAAGCAAGTGCCCCACGGTCCCATGTGGTAAGACGGCTCTGGTTGTATGGTCCCTCGTCCAATAAAGTAGTAGTCTTCATCTCTGGTCAGTGTTTTGTGATAAAATGGTTCACCAACATGTAGGACATATTAAGAGTTATATGTCAATATTTTGTCCCATTAGGTTTTCAGGCGTATCAAATCAATACAGAAATGTTTGCTATTAGTTGATTACCACAATGCATCAATAGTGTTCTTCCATACACATTAATTTGCTGTATAGACGAGGAAGATTTGAAATGTACTATCCTTGAATGAATTTGTGTGCAATGTCACCAATCTGCATATGGGTGGGAGGTCGAGGATAGGTATTTGGAGTGTAGCAACTAGGAGAGCTTTGCGTACAGCTACTGGGTGCACAGGGAGAGTAAGGCTCTTGTGGGTTGGTCCTTATCCACTGGATTTACTGGGTCTGATTCTCTGATAGTGAGTTATCAGTGCAACCAGAGCACTCTTAAGGACTTGTCCAAGTATTTTCATCAATATTCTGTAATTACTGAATCACATCTGGGGTCGTCTGGGTTGACGAGCCCAGAGCTGAATGCTCTAATGCGAGAGGCAGTATTTAAGGGTTTAATGCAAACACAAATGAACACAACATTTTCTTTTACAAAACATTTGTGATAATATGTTGGGTAGTTACGATATTTTAAATTGGTGGGAACAAAGATTTTGTCGTGTCAGAGACACTGGGAGGCCTAATTGATCAGTCTCGTGGTCCATTCATGTGTAAATCCTGTGTTAACACTTTCTATGACAACCAATCGGAAACACCTTTTGACACTGCCGGTTTGCAATGAAGTATCCAAGAGTTCCAAGCTGGATACTCTGGCACTGAAAATAAATGGCATGCAGAATCAGCTATTCAGGAATGATGCGTCATGTTAGCAAGATATAAATTTACTGACAGGAGCAACACTTGTGGTGCCACACAGATAATTACATGTTCACCGTCGGGTCTGTGTTAACTCAAACCTACACTGGTTGTTGGTGTTTAGCAGTGTAACTCTGGCTGGTCATGGGAATCTGCATGCATCCAGGAAAACCATATCACAATAAAAAGTCTTGTACTAACAGTAAGCCTGCCTTCTATGCTCGTGTTTAGCAGTGTAACTCTGGCTGGTCATGGGAATCTGCATGCATCCAGGAAGACCATATCACAATAAAAAGTCTTGTACTAACAGTAAGCCTGCCTTCTATGCTCGTCCCATAGACTTGTACACACAGCACATGTGTTCCCTGAGTGATGTGGTGGAGGCTGACTCCATACAGTTTAAAATGTAGGTATGATGATAGTCCCTCTCCACGCCTCTGTGGTACGTGCTGGAATATGGGTTTAAACCCACAGTGTGTTGTAGAGTTGTTGCTGTTTGGTGTCTTATGCTGGGAACCCGGCCACATAAAGTCGTGCCAGTCATCCTTATGTTTGCTTCATCACCTTTTCCCGATGATACGTGTACTATAAAGAACATGCCATCCTCAGCCTGGAACACAGACCATACATGTTACCTTGGCTTGACGATATGTGCAGCATCTCTCCCTCTTGTCTTACATGAGTAATGCTTGTGTCATTACTTCTCTACTCCCTTCTTCCCATCCTCAGTTTCATAACGATTTCCAAGTCGTTTGGAAACCCAGAGACCTTCACCAGCTCAACCCCTTCTCTTGATCCTTTATGGTCTGAATGAGGGGTGTTCTGTGTGGGTTCTTCATCCCGTATACACTCCCTTTCTTCCCCCGACCTCCCCTACCCGCCATATTGGCGTTACTCCTCAACCTCCTCACTCTTCTGTTTCCGTTGTTAGTCCGTCTGACTTTGTCGAGTCTTCAGCCCTCCCCATTGACCAGACAATGACCGTCCAGGCCAATATTCATCCTCTCATCTCGACAGTCCTCATTCTCCCTCCCCACTATATAAGAGTTCATCACACATCATTGAAACTTCCACACCTGTCTTCCAGTTAGGAAGATATCACATTTAACGTTTCTAACAGAATGGCAAGAATGCCTCGGTCCTCACATAGGCTGTTTCTACTGACGTTGTTCCTGCGTCTCACCCCGTCACGGTAGTATAGTCGACTGACCTCGTTATGGAGGTTACTGGCGTTCACATTCCTTCCAATTATACGGCAACTGATATTCAGCACGCCGCTGTTTTAATCCTTATCCACTCGTTTGAACACACTTCACCAATGCCTCCATCCTCCCACAATGAAGTTCAGTAGCCATCAGGGCCATTCATGCAGCTAAACCTATCAGTTGGAAATCTTAAGTCGCCTTCATTATTGTTGATACCTTTCTCCAACACATGTTGTGGATGATCGGAAAGATCGAAGATAAATTTGTTCCAAACTTTGTACATGTTCTTCATCGCTGCAGTTCAGTTATTGCAGATTTGATGTTGGTAATGAATGAGAGAGTTCGCACTTTTTAGCCTTTACATCCTGTACTCGTCTATTTCCTCCTTAACGTTGTTGTTAGTCATGTATTGAATGTCACTGTTTGTCAGAAATTCAGACACTAAATTATTAGCACCTTAGATACCAAGCAAAAACGGTTATGTTAGGAACATACTAAACACTAACTGAATTAAAAAGAAGTTTCAGTGGCTTCTCAAGGAAAATGGGATATTCGCCATGTCACCAATTTGTTTATTTATTTACGCTCAAAACGTATCCTTAAAACACCAGCCTGGGGATTAAATATGAAACAAAAGTATTCTCCAAGACTAAATTTAACTAAATCACAAATAAACCTAAGGTCTACTTCCCTAACCACTACACTGTGCAATGCCCCTTGAGGCGCTCGACAGTTGGTGTGCAACGTGCCTCAGGGATCTCTTGGGTATAGAGTACTATTCAAATCTGGCGTGCGGGGACGCGGGTACGTAATGGATGACTGAGGGCTCCAGTGATTGTCCGCCATTTTGAAAAAATCCCAGTATGTCCCAGGGCCGTGGGGAGCTTCAGTTTCAAGGAAACAACCAAGTCAGATGCATTCTCTAAGAGCTCGCGGTCCAGGAAAATGACTGAGGACAAAATACGAGACATATTGTATGAGAGCGATGGATGATGATTTAGACTACAATCCAGATAAAGACCTAACGCAGATGTCTGACACGAGTGAGTGGGAGAATGAGGTGGAAAAGGTCACCAGTGTGTACACGCGCCTAACCCGGCATGCCTCGCTGCCCTGGGTCAACACCTGCTAGAGTCACCACCACCGTGTGTGTCCTCTGATGCCAGTTTATTTAGGGATATAACATGTGATGAATCATTCTCGGGCTTCAGTGAAATAGACTTCGATACAAGCAGTGTTGACGAACCGAGTACGAGTAGCGATGGTGTTACTTGGCGGGGTTTTGCAGCCCCAGTAACACGCCGACGCAAGTAGTAGCGTGTCACGCGGCCGGCGGTCAATGACGACAGTGTTCCCTCAACATCAGGTGTTCATGGTAGGCCTACACTACGCAGAACACACTCATCTCCTGGCATACCTATAAGCAGCTCTTGCACACCTATACGCAGCTCTAGCACAAGACGACGGAGCTGTGTTTTTGGTGCTCGTGGTAGTGTTGGCCATGGTGTTGGCGTTAAAACCAAACCCACAGGTGTACTTGTGTGGGAGGATTGTGAAAATTTTGTCCCACAAATTCCAATATTTGATGGTACCGAAGTTGGTGTGACACCGTTATTTGCCTATACAGCTGATGATATGGCTGAAATTGACTGTTTTATGGCGTATTTTGACAAGGAATTCATGGACCTTCAAGTTGCAGAGACGAACAGATATGCTCACAGCCTCATTGACTCGGGCATTTTACCTGCCTCTTGCATGACAC
This sequence comes from Procambarus clarkii, assembly GCF_040958095.1. NCBI lineage: Eukaryota > Metazoa > Arthropoda > Malacostraca > Decapoda > Cambaridae > Procambarus > Procambarus clarkii. The sequence goes on along the minus strand of NC_091188.1, from coordinate 31,523,208 downwards.
GATGGAAAGACACGACAAATGAGGAAATGTGTGTGTTTTAGCATTTAGCATGATAATGATAACATTCTGAAAAACGTGATCCAGGATTATTGGAGCAAAGACAGCCTTGTTCCTTCCCCTGTGTTAAACCGGTAAATGTCGTGTGATAGGTGTCTGCACTTTGAGAACAATGATAATGAAGACAGACAGGACAGACTTTGGAAGCTGCGGAAGATTTTTAGTGATATGAGAGTTAAGTTCTGTGATTACTTTGTATCAAGGCAGAATGTGGTGATTGATGAATCGCTAGTCCTCTTTAAGGGACGACTTACGTTCAGGCAGTACATCCCATCAAAGCGGCATTGATTTGGACTATGTTTTTCGTGGTATGTGACTATGAAACTGGTAAAGTCATGGACATGATACTGTATTCAGGTACAGACGTTGACATACCAGGTGAAGATCCACACGGGCTCTCTGGCATTGTCAAAACACTCGTGGAAGCGTTGCTGAACTATTGGCATATTCTATTCACGGACAACTACTATATCAATCCCTTGCTGACCAGGTTCCTCCTTGACCACAACACCGGCGTATGTGGCACCGTCAAGGCCCACAGGAGGAAAATGCCAGTGTTTGGTATTGGTATTGCAGTGTGTGATTGTCAGCTGCGAAAGTGTGACTAAATCTTATTAGTGTGCTGGAGCGACAGACGTGACGACAGACGTCCCATTTTTCCTTGAGAGCTTTCTGTAGTTGTACCTTTAAAGCGAGACTTGGTGCTGCTTTCTCACTCTTTTCAACAATGCAAGTGTTACCCCGTGTAGGATTTTAAATTACTTTCTAAACTTTTCCTGGTTGTTCTCGTGCGATCTTTGTCCCTTTCCTCTGGTGTATTCTTGGTCCACTATGTACACATACTCCTGTCGTTGTTACAATTTCTCCTTCATCCAACAGATTCCAAATTGTGATAGATAGCGTGTCGTCCTGGGCTAATATTCACGGCTTAAAGGTCTCTCCAGGTAAGATTTAAGCTGACTTTTACTCCAAAGATGTCATTCCTCGACTCTCCTTGTCACTATGCAAATCCGCTTCTGTACAAGTATAATGCTAAACTCTGGCAGCTGATCATTGGCATCAGCTGATCTAATACTAATGAAATTAATGTTCTGAGGCCCTTCCCCATCCCTTGGACTTGTCTCACAATTCCTGGCGAGTTGATAAAGCGCACTTATGTTTGCACTCCTCTCTTGTGCTGTCTAAACTAGACTATGGCTGCCCCACCCGTTCTCTGCTATTCCTTCTACTGTCACCTAGACGCTTATGTGCGGCCTCTGGTGTCTGGGGCCCTGGTCCCTATCCAGAGGATATATGCACATAGAAATCACAATAGCGTGATGCATCAAATGAACAAATCCACAAGGGCCGTGACGAGGATTCGAACCTGCGTCCGAGAACATCCCAGACGCTGCCTTAATCGACTGAACTACGATATGGTCAAGGAAGGGAAATTAATTATCACGGGGAAAGCGCCAAGCCATTACGACTATATAGCACTGGGAAGGGGTCAGGATTAGGATTTGGGATGGGAAAGGGGGGGGGGGGGAAGGAATGGTGCCCAACCAGTTGAATAGTCGGGGACATGGTCAAGGAGTTGAAACCGAACTTTCAACAGTAGAACATGCAGGATCCTGCAGCCTCTCCGAGGCACAAACCAGGGTTTTACACAACTCCCCCCATGCACTCGAGCTATGTCAATAGGCCGTTCTCCCTCTTCGCCCTTACTTCATTACACAAGAGGGAGAACGGCTTGTGTAAAATCCTGGCTTGTGCCTCGGAGAGGCTGCAAGATCACGTTAGTTCTACTGAACTTCGGTTTCAACTCCTCGACCATGTCGTAGCTCCATTAAAGCAGCATCTGGGATGCTCTCGGATGCAGGTTCGAATCCTCGTCACGGCCCTTGAGGATTTGTTCAGAGATAATATGTTTAAACTGGCATTCATCTCAACCGGATCATCACTACCTGTTCTGTCGTAGTTATTTAAGTGGTGAGATTTAATGTTTCTGTGGTTTTCCGCACAAATATAGAATTGGAAAAGGAGCTGTAATGTTCCCGAATGTTCAGGTCTCCAGCAGCAGCAGCTAGACTGTACTGCAGAAGCAGATAGAGAGGGAGGGAAGCAGAAACAGCCGAGAGGTAACCTGACTTCCAAAGAGGCAAAGTTCCTACAGGAAACAAATCACCAGAACAATAGGACGGTAGTGCAAGATAGAGAGAATAATTAAGAGGTAGTACCATAAGTTTAAATTTATAAATAAATAAAGGCTGGACTAAAACAGGGATTTTTTTATCTAATGAGTATAGTAGGGGTCTAACAGTAGTTTAAAGTGAAAGAAAACAATCGTTCATTTATTTACAATATGAACTATTGATCAATATAACAACTTGTTTTCTTTCAATAATTTTGTAACAATCCTGAAGTGTATTGTTAATCAACTCATCATGACTAACATTTGGATCCTAAGATTTCAATTTTTGTCTATATCTGATATAAGGCTTAAGGAAAAGCAGTGGTACAGTGGACTTTACTTTGAGTAGAGGTACAGAGCTTCTAGCTGTGCTTGAACTCCATTTTATTTGGTTGACTGTTACTCTGTATGTGTGTTGTTCCACACAAACGAATATTCACCGTTCTACTTTACCTATTATTCCCATTGACCTCATTTTGTGTGCTATCACTCCATGATCACATTTATGAAATACCTATGTGAAGTCCGTGTATACTACATCTGCACTCTGTTTTTCTACTAATACCTCGGTTATTTTGTCGGAGTGGTCAAGTAACTGCGATATGCATGATCTTTCCACTCTAAATCCTTGTTAACCTGGGTTGTGGAGGTCATGGGTCTCCAGGAAACTGGAAACCTGGAGCCAGATTCCCGAAGCAGTTACGCAAGCACTTACGAACCTGTCCATCTTTTCTCAATCTTTGGCGGCTTTGTTTACACTTATTAAACAGTTAATGAGCTCCAAATCACCAGGTGGCTGTTTATAACAATAACAATAGTTAATTGGGAGGTTTTCATGCTTGAAAACTGTTTTAATAAATGTTACCGAAGTCGCCAAAGATTGAGGAAATATGTACACGTTCGTAAATACTTGCTGAACTGCTAAGTGAATCTGGCCCCTGACCCGTGATCACACACTCAAATACGTTTGTGGGTCGTTAGTGCCACTGGTCTATAATTCTTTGCCAATGCTTTGCTCCCTCCCTTGTTAGTAGTAGGCACCCATCAGTCTCGGGAGACTATGGAGTTGTGTTCTGGTTGTCGATCTGGAGTGGCCTCGCCAGGGGGCAAAGCCAGGGTAGGTTGATTCGGGGGAGAAGCTGTTACCCAGGCAGCAGGTCCCCCCCTCTCCACGGCGCTGAAAGTCTCCAATGGAAAGGCATACGCCAATACGATTTGTTCCAGCGCCGTCGCAGGAACTGAGAGTTGCGAGGTTGACCTCGAAAGTGGTGAAGAAGGGCACAGGGACCTCCAACCCCATTAGGTTTTGCTCCTCCCTTGTAAAGAGGAGCAAAACCTATTAATTTCAGCGAATCTGGTATCTCCCCTGTGTCAAAGATATTTCTCCCCACTGTGCTACTGGCACTTAGCATGTCTTTATAAATAATAAATAACACGAGTCTGGACCCGGGGTAAGAGTCCATGTTATCAATTTCTCCTTCAAAATCTGCAAAATTCGAGTTAATGTCATAATTTCATGTGTTTGGATATCAGGCATAAAGATGATGTCCGGATCTTCCATACACACAGAAATCACAATAGCGTGATGTATCAAATGATGCATCTATATCACCTGCGTCTATCCTCTCGAACGCAGGTTCGAATCCTCGTCACGGTCCTTGTGGATTTGTTCATCCGGATCGTCCACTTTCATGCTATTTATTGGGATGCTAAACAATTGTTTAAGTAATAAAAAATGCTGAAACCTAAAAACAGCCGTAGAAATCACATTGTTTTGGGGGTGTCAGTAATATCTTTATCATCTGTGTATGAACCTTCACTTGTAAAGAAAAAAAAAAAGGTCCAATACATAGTTTTTTGTGATTTCGCATATATAAAGAAATTTTTTTCTTTCTCTTGAATGGCTTTGTCGTAATTGCATTTCATCAATCTGATATAATTGCTTTAGTGTTTGCTAGATTAATTCAAACTCCGTTTAAATTATTCCATCTTTGTAGGGATAGTTGTCTCCTTAAACATTTTCGTTAATATCTTCTTTTTAGTGCCGTCTGCGTTCTCTTTCTTAGTTGGTCCTCTTTCTGGCTCTCAACACAGGAACAAGTTTCAGAAAGACTTTATATTTTTTGGAAGTTAGTTAGTTCTATGCCTTGTTTAGGATTTGTATGGCTTATAAACATTCAATGGGAAAATTGTTTGTTCCCTGTATCTTTTCCCAGTCAATCCTTTTATTATAATTTAGTTTATAGAATAACCTCTCTCGGTTGATAAATGTTTTAGGCCTATTACAAGTACTGATGTTGGTTTGCACTTAAATGAACTTGTGATCTGAGTGTGTTTTATCCAAGATTGTAATGTCGCTGATTATGTCTTCTTTGTAGGTGACCTTCACATCTAGAATATTTTCGTTCCTAGTTGACACTTACCTGCTGGTTAAGTTAAAATTTGTCACAGAATCTAAGTAGTTCATTAGAATAATAACCAAGTTTATTAGATCTTCTTACTAGAAGAATAGAGAAAAGAAAGATGTTAACTCTACTGGGAGTAGAGTTAACTACCACTGCATTTGGAGAGTTAAGAAGCTCAGAGCATACAAGATCTTCTCCTATATAAAGACCTACTCCTCCATGTGACCTATTTACCCGATCACGTCTATATAGATAATATTGTTATCCAGATCTCACTGTCCAAGAGTTCCCATGCATGGGTTTGTGTGAAAGGTCTAAATACTGTTTGACTCGGCGAAGAGGCCCTTTATGAACAGTGCTTTTTTTTCTATCCCAGTTTTTCGACCTTGAATGTTGGCAAATATGAATGAGGTTACTGTATTTGAGGTAATTTGATGAAAATTTTTCAGGCAGGTCCATTATGTGAGGACATATTGAGTTTTGTTCTGACCAGTATTGATTGTTGCAAGTTTACGTGTTGCCTGTTGTAGTTGTAGCTCTGTTGTGGCATATAATTGTATATGTGATTCTAGTATGTAAGTTGGTCTTTCAGCCAGTTCTATACACTCTGTTCCACCTTTTATAACCTCTCTTGTCTGGATATAAAACAATTGACTTTCTTCAACGCTATTTTTTTGTTTACCACTCTTCATTTAGCGTTGTCTCTTTCACGTGAAGGTATGGTCAGCTGAGGTCAGCATTTTCATCCCTCAGTGTGGTTTCGCACATGACAGGATGGAGAAATCTACATTTTGATCTTAAGAACATAAGAACAAAGGCAACTGCAGAAAGTCTATCGGTCCATACGAGGCAGCTCCTATCTATAACCACCCAATCCCACCCATATACTTGTCCAACCCGCGCTTGAAACAATCGAGGGACCCCACCTCCACCACGTTACGCGGCAATTGGTTCCACAAATCAACAACCCTGTTACTGAGCCAGTATTTACCCAAGTCTTTCCTAAATCTAAACTTATCCAATTTATACCCATTGTTTCGTGTTCTGTCTTGTGTTGATATTTTTAATACCCTATTAATATCCCCCCTGTTATGTCCATTCACCCACTTGTAAACCTTTATCATGTCACCCCTAACTCTTCGCCTTTCCAGCGAATGCAACTTAAGCTTTGTTAATCTTTCTTCATATGAAAGATTTCTAATTTAGGGAATTAACTTAGTCATCCTACGTTGGACACGTTCAAGTGAATTTATATCCATTCTATAATACGGCGACCAAAACTGAACTGCATAATCTAAATGGGGCCTAACCACAGCAAGCTATAGCTTAAGAACCACACCAGGTGTCTTGTTACTAACGCTTCGATTAATAAATCCCAGTGGCCTCTTCTCCTTATTACGAACATTCATGCATTGACCCTTTTGTTTTAAATTCTTACTAATCATAACTCCCAGATCCCTTTCGCAATCCGACTTCGCAATCTCAACACCATCTAGCTCGTATCTTGTAACTCTATCATCATTACCTAACCTCAGAATTTTACATTTATCAGCATTAAACTGCATTTGCCAATCCTTTGACCATTTCAAAACCCTATCTAGATCAACATGAAGTGATAGTGAGTCCTCCTCCGAATTAATTTCCCTACCGATTTTCGTATCATCAGCAAATTTGCAAATGTTGCTACTCAAACCTGAATCTAAATCATTTACATATATTATAAACAACAGAGGTCCCAGGACAGCCCTGAGGTACTCCACTAACAACATTATCCCACTCTGACTTAACCCCATTTATACTAACTCTCTGTTTCCTTTGGAATAGCCATGCCCTAATCCAAGTTAATATAGCACCCCCAATACCATGAGCTTCTATTTTTTTAATTAGTCTTTCATGTGGCACTGTATCAAAAGCTATGCTAAAGTCAAGGTACACATCACAATCCTTACCACTATCAACTGCCTCAACTGTGCTGGAATAAAAAGTTAGCAAATTTGTTAAACATGAACGGCCATTTGTAAAACCATGTTGCGACTCATTTATTAATTTATGTTTTTCAAGATGGAGACGAATTGTATTTGCAATTATTGATTCAAGTAACTTTCCCACAATAGACGTTAGGCTAATTGGCCGATAGTTTGACGCAAGTGATCTATCTCCTTTCTTAAAAATTGGTACCACATTAGCTACCTTCCATGACTCTGGCACTCTGCCTGACTATTGATTTATTAAATATGGTAGACAGTGGCTCGGAAAGCTCCTCTTTGCATTCTTTAAGCACCCTGGCAAACACTTCATCCGGCTCTGGGGATTTGTTTGGTTTTAGTTTTTCTAATTGTTTAATTACATCCTCCCTGGTAACTGCTAAAGTAGTCAACCTGTCCTCATCCCCACCCACATAGACTTGTTCGGCTGAAGGCATATTGCTAAGTTCTTCTTTAGTAAATACAGATATAAAATATTTGTTAAAAATACTACTCATCTCCTTGTCATTATCCGTTATTTGACCTGTCTCAGATTTTAATGGACCTATCCTTTCCCTAGTCTTAGTTCGATATAACTGAAAAAACCCTTTAGGATTTGACTTTGCTTGCTATGCGAACTTCGTAGTTTCTTTTTGCTTTCCTAATCTCTTTTTTAACATTTCTAACCAGTTGTATGAATTCCTGTTCTAAACTGACTTCCCCATTCTTAATTCTTTTGTACCAAGTTCTCTTTTTACCTATAAGGTTCTTTAAATTATTTGTTATCCACTTTGGGTCATTAGTATTCGATCTATTCAATTTGTATGGTATACTACGTTCCTGTGCTTTGTTTAGAATATTCTTAAATAAGTTATATATTAAATCCACATCGAAATCTCCTTTTACGTCACCTATCGCCGGGTTCATGTCTCGCTCCAAGACCGGCCCATACCCAAGACTTTCCAATCTATTTGACCCACAAAATTTCTTAGGCTATTAATTTAAAATCAGCTTTTCGAAAATCTGGCACTTTAACAGAATTTTCTCCTACAGGTCTATTCCATTCTATGCTAAATCTGATTACTTTGTGATCACTGTTCCCTAGCTCACTCCCTATTTCGATGTCATTAATTTGTTTCCCTGTTAGTTAACACTAAATCTAAAATATTATTTTCCCGCGTTGGTTCCTTAATGTGTTGTGTAAGAAAGCAATCGTCAATTAATTCTAGAAAATCTTCTGCTTCACTATTCCCTGTTTTGTTCACCCAGTTTATTCCACTAAAATTAAAGTCACCCATGACATAAATTCTGTTAGATCTAGATGCTCTAGATATTTCATCCCATAGATGCTTTGCTTCCATTCTGTCTAAATTTGGTGGCCTATATATAACTCCTATTATAATATTTGTTTTTTCGTTTAATTCTATCCAAATAGTTTGTGTGTGGCTCAGTTTTGATTCCCTCTTTGAGACTACATTTCAAATTGTTCCTAACATATATGGCTACTCCCCCTCCTCGTCTAATATATATATCTGTGTGAAATAGTTTAAATCCATTTATCTGATATTCAGCTCATAGTTCTCTATTTTCTACATTCATCCACGTTTCGGTAAGTGCAATAATATCTATTTTTTCTGTGCTGACAAGAGCATTTAATTCATTAATTTTATTTCTTAGACTTCTACTGTTAGTGTAATATATCCTAAGTGAATTGTTATTTTGAGGCCCTTTTCATTCCCTGATCATTTTGCCAATTCTTTTATCCTACGAAAACACAACTTTTATTACCTCCTTCCCTAAATCAATTTCCATACCACTATCTACTAACAGTTTAAACCCAAACAAACACCTCTAACCACTGGTTCCAACGAGTTCGCAACAGCAACAACCCCAGCCCTCGATAGATGCACCCCATCACTAGCATACATTTCATTTCTTCCATAGAAGTGTTCCCAGTTGTCTATGAAAGATATTGCATTTGATTTGCAATATCTTTCCAGCCGGCAATTGACAACAAGTGCCCTCGACATCCATTCATTTCCCACTCCCTTTCTGGGAAGAATGCCACATATGATCGGGATTCCTCCCTTGCTCCTAACTAATTCAATGGCTGTCCTGAATCTCTGTATTAATTCCTCACTCCTAACTCGCCCAACATCATTACCCCCTTCACTAATACAAATAATGGGTTTGTTCCCATTTCCCGTCATATCATCATTCATATTTCCAACAATATCACCAATTCCAGCTCCCGGATAGCAAACCCTTAATCTGTTCCCCCTATCTCTGGCACAAAACGTTCTGTCTAAATACCTCGCCTGGGAATGTCCCACAACCAAAATTCGCTTCGGTACCTCCTTAACTTTCTGAGCAGCCTGAGGGGCCTGCGCTCCGCCGCTCCTCGCTGATTTCCTCGCTGCAGGCGCACCACAGCACTCGTCCTCCAACACGGCAAATGAATTTGCTGTCCTTAGGGCGTCTGTAGGCGGCCTTGTCAAGGTCTTCTTAAGACCCCTGTCCTTCACGACTCTCCACGATGAGGTCTCGTCAACACTGATCTCCTCTTTCGTTTCCTCCCGAAGTCTCGGTCGTCGTACCTCCTCCCGCAGGGAATCCATCTCTATCAGAGCTCCAACCAGACTCGCCAAATCCTTCACTAATCCTTCCATTATTGCAATAATGATGTTACTCCAGAGCTCCAGCTAACAGAACCTCTCGCTGACATCTAAAGCGACATTTTCCTTTCGAAAGTATTTAAACTTAAGGATTACAATGCAGCTACTACAATCCTTTCTATTTCCAGATTATCAGTCTGCATATGGCCTTTACATGTTTGTACTTGTATAGACATTTTAAAGTTGAATGCACTAGTTAATTTGTTCAAAACATACTTAGAAGGGTCTTTCTGTTCCAGGTGTGTGAGGGCGATACAGGTGTTTGAAGGAGCTGCAGGTGTGTGAGATGGCACTACAGGTATGTGTGTGAGAGGGCGCTACAGGTATGTGTGTGAGAGGGCGCTACAGGTGTGAGAGCGTTACAGGTGTGTGAGATGGCGCTACAGGTATGTGTGTGAGAGGGCACTACAGGTGTGTGTGTGAGGGCGCTACAGGTATATGTATTCACCTAGTTGTGCTTGCGGGGGTTGAGCTTTTGCTCTTTGGTCCCGCCTCTCAACTGTCAATCAACAGGTGTACAGATTTCTGAGCCTACTGGGCTTTATCATATCTACATTTGAAACTGTGTATGGAATCAGCCTTCACTACATCACTGCCTAATGCATTCCATCTGTTGACTACTGACACTGAAAAAGTTCTTTCTAACGTCCCTGAGGCTCATGTGGGTTCTCAGTTTCCACCTGTGTCCCCTTGTTCGTGTACCATCAGTGTTGAATAGTTTATCCTTGTCTACCCGGTCGATTCCTCTGAGGATTTTGTAGGTTGTGATCATGTCTCCCCTTGCTCTTCTGTCTTCCAGTGTCGCAAGGTGCATTTCCCGCAGCCTTTCCTCGTAACTCATGCCTCTTAGTTCTGGGACTAGTCTAGTGGCATACCTCTGAACTTTTTCCAGCTTCGTCTTGTGCTTGACAAGGTACGGGCTCCATGCTGGGGCTGCATACTCCAGGATTGGTCTTACATATGTGGTGTACAAGATTCTGAATGATTCCTTACACAGGTTCCTGAAGGCTGTTCTGATGTTAGCCAGCCTCGCATTTGCCGCAGACGTTATTCTTTTTATGTAGGCTTCAGGAGACAGGTTTGGTGTGATATCAACTAATGTGTGTACTCGCCTAATTGTGCTTGCGGGGTTGAGCTCTGGCTCTTTGGTCCCGCCTCTCAACTGTCAATCAACTGATGTACAGATTCCTGAGCCTACTGGGCTTTATCATATCTACATTTGAAACTGTGTATGGAATCAGCCTCCACATCACTGCCTAATGCATGCCATCTGTTAAGTAGTGACACTGAAAGTTCTTTCTAACCTCCCTGTGGCTCATTGGGTACTCAGTTATCACCTGTGTCCCCTTGTTCACGTACCTCCCGTGTTAAACAGTTTAACTTTATCTACCCAGTCAATTCCTCTGAGAATTTTGTTGGTAGTGATCATGTCTCCCCTTACTCTTCTGTCTTTTAGTGTCGAGGTGCATTTCTCGCCAACCCGTCCTCTTGAAAAGAACGTCACTTTTGGCTCGTATGCGCACTATGGCCAAATTTGGACGTAATTTGAAATGAAATCGACTCACAAAAGTGACGTACTGTTCCGTTTTCTGTTTCAGTCGTCCGGCCGACTCTGTAAGGTTAGAATAGATGACTTTAAATTCACGTTTTTCATACCGTTTTGAAACTTTGAGAATTTCCTGCCCACCTAACCTATCAGAGGACCCTTAACTTACTGTTGTTGAAAAAAAAAAAAATCCCAAATTTACATTTTTTTTTTCATTTTCAAATTACGTCCAAATTCGGCCATCCGGGCAAACGGCTAAAAGAGAGGTTCTTTTTAAGAGGACAGGTTGTTCTCGCAGCCTTTCTTCGTAACTCATGCCTCTTAGTTCTGGCTCTAGCCAGTGGCATATCTCTGAATTTTTTCAAGCTTCGCCTTGTGCATGACAGCGTACGGGCTGCATTCTCGGGCAGCATACTCCAGGATTGGTCTTACATATGTGGTATACAAGGCTCTGAATGATTCCTTACACAGGTTCTTGAAGGTAGTTCTGATGGCCAGCCTCGCATATGCCGCAGATGTTATTCTTTTGATGTGGGCTTCAGGAGACAGGTTTGGTGTGATATCAACTAGATCCTTCTCTCTGTCCGTTTCATGAAGGACTTCATCTCCTATTCTGTATCCTGTGTCTGGCCTCCTGTTTCCACTGCCTAGTTTCATTACCTTACATTTACTCGAGTTGAAATTTAGTAGCCATTTGTTAGACCATTCACGCAATCTGTCTAGGTCATTTTAGTCTCATACTGTCTTCCTCCGTCTTAATCCTCCTCATAATTTTTGCATCAATAGCAAACAATGAGAGGAATGATTCTATACCATCTGGAAGATCATTTACATGTATAAGAAACAGTATGGGTCCAAGGACTGAACCGTGCGGGACCCTACTGGTGACTATTGAATATCACCACTCTGAGACCTCACCCCGCACAGTGACTCGCTGCCTTCTGTTACTTAGGTACTCCCTTATCCAATGGAGTACCTTCCCTTCAATCCTGCCTGCATCTCCAGCTTTCGCACCAGTCTCTGGTGTGGCACTGTGTCAAAGGATTTGACAATCCAAAAATATGCAGTCTGCCCACCCCTCTCTTGCTTGTCTGATTCTTGTTGCCTGATTGTGGTATTCAATTAATCCTGTGAGGCATGACTTGCCATCTCTGAAACCATGTTGGTGTTGTGACACAAAGCTCCTTCGCTCCAGATGTTCGACTAGCTTTTTTCGCATAATTTTCTCCATTTGCTTTCATGGTATGCAAGTTTGGGACACTAGTTCAGTGCCTCCTGTCTATCCCCTTTCTTGTATATCGGAACTACGTTTGCTTCCTTCCATATTTCTGGCAGTTCACCTGTTACCAGCGATTTGTTTTTCACTATGGAGAGTAGCAGGCACAGTGCTTCTGCTCCTTCCTTTAGTATCCATGGCGATATTCCATCTGGGCCTATAGCCTTTGTCACATCCAGCTCTAGTAAAAGCTTCCTTACATCTTCACTGGTAATCTCAAATTCCTCTAGTGGTGCCTGGTTAATTATTCCTACTCTTATCTCTGGAACTTCTCTTTGTTCTAATGTGAAGACTTCCTGGAACTTCATATTGAGTTCCTCGCACACTTCTTTGTAATTTGTGGTGAATCTGTCTGCCCGTATCCTCAGTTTTATTACCTGTTCCTTCACTGTTGTCTTTCTCCTGATGTGGCTGTGCAGCAATTTGAGTTGGGTCTTAGTCTTGCTTGCTATGTCGTTTTCATATTGCCCTTTTGCCTCTCTCCTCACCCTGATGTATTCATTCCTGTCTCTCTGGTAACCTTTTCAGTTCTCAAGTGTCCTGTTATTTCTATAGTTTCTCCATGCTGTTTTACTCCGGTGCTTAACTAGCTTACCTCTCTGATTAAACCATGGGTTTCTCATCTGCATTTCATTTTTTACCTTTATAACCGGGATAAACTTTTCTGCTGCCTCCTTGCCCTTCTGTGTGATGTATTCCATCTTGTCTTGGGCCGTCTTTCCCCTTAGCTCTGATTCCCATGTTATATCCGTTAGGAATTTTCTTATCTCCTTGTAATTTCCCTTACGGAATGCTAGCCTTTTTCTTTCAGTTCCCTTTCTCGAGTACTCTTCGACCAGATACTCAAACGTCAGCACACTGTGATCGCTCATTCCTACTGGGGCCTCGAAGTCAATTTCCTTTATGTCGGAGTCATTTAAAGTGAAGACTAGGTCGAGTCTCGCTGCTTCATCGTTTCCCCTCATCCTAGTGGGTTCCCTGACATGTTGTCTTAGAAAGTTTCTTGTCACCACCTTCACTAGTTTGGCTCTCCATGTATCCTCTCCTCCATGCGGTTCTGTGTTCTCCCAGTCTATCCTTCCTTGAATGAAGTCCCCCATGATGATCAGATGGGGTCGATTTTTACAGGCAGCAGAGCCTACCCCCTCAATTATGTTATCTGCCATATTGTTTCTGTCATACTCTTGCCTGTGTCGTCTGTCATTTGGTGGAGGGTTCAATATCACTGCTGCTACTACTATAGGTCCTCCCAAACCTGTAAGGTAAAATTTACCCTCCCTGAACCCATGTTGATGAGTTGACACGAAGTCTCGTCTCTCCAGATGTGTTACTAGGTTTTTTCTCATAATCTTCTCCATCACCTTGCATGGTATACAAGTTAAGGACACTGGCCTGTAGTTTAGTGCCTCTTGTCTGTCACCCTTTTTTGTATATTAGGACTACATTAGCCGTCTTCCATATTTCTGGCAAACAAAGTGCTCCTGCACACTCTTTCAATTCCCAAGGTGAGATTCCGTCTGGCCCAACAGCTTTTCTCACGTCCAGCTCTAATAGGTACTTCTTGACCTCATCACTTGTAATTTCGAACCTTTCCAAGGTCGCCTGGTTTGCTGCCATCTCTCCTAGCGCAGTGACTTCACCTTGTTCTATTGTAAAGACCTCCTGGAACCTTTTGTTGAGTTCTTCACACACCTCTTTGTCATTTTGTGTACCTGTCCTTACTCACCCTAAGTTTCATCTCCTGTTCCTTCACTGTTGTCTTCCTCCTGATGTGACTGTGTAGTAGTTTTGGTTCGGGCATGGCTTTGTTAGCTATATCATTTTCATACCTTTTCTCAGCTGCTCTTCTCACACTAACATACTCGTTCCTGGTTCTCTGGTATCTCTCTACTTTCAGGTGTTCTGTTATTACGGAAGTTCCTCCATGCCCTTTTGTTCAGCTCCTTTGCTTTCATACATTCCCTAGTAAACCATGGATTCTTCTTTTGCTTCTCTATTTTTTCCTGTCGGGCCGGGACAAACCTGCTTACAGCCTCCTGACACTTTTGGGTGACATAGTCCTTCATGTCTTGTAGGGACTTGGTTCCGAGTTACGTGTCCCATTGTATTCCTTAGGAATTTATTCATCTCATTGTTTCCCTATCGGTACGCCAGCCCTTTGTTTCCCAGTTCTTTTTTGGTGCAGATAATTCCTAGCTCAACCAGGTACTCAAAGCTCAATACACTATGATCACTCATTCCCAGAGGGGCTTCCAACTTAACTTCCCTTATATCCGACTCATTTAGGGTAAATATCAGATCAAGCAAGGCTGGTTCATCCTCTCCTCTTATTCTTGTCGGTCCCTTGACGTGTTGACAGAGTTTCTTGTTGCCACGACCAGCAGCTTAGCTCGCCATGTGTCTGGTCACCCATGTGGGTCTCTGTTCTCCCAATCTATCTTCCCATGGTTGAAGTCTCCCATGATTAGTAGTCTGGATCCGTTCCTGCTAGCCACAGAAGCTGCTCTCTATTATATTGATGGTGGCCATATTGTTTCTATCATATTCCTGTCTGGGTCTTCTGTCGTTCAGTGGGGTGTTATATATGACTACTACTATAATTTTCTGTCCTCCAGTTGCTATGGTGCCTGAAATGTAGTCACTGAAACCTTCACAGTTCTGATTTACCATCTCTTCAAAACTCCAACCTTTTCTTATCAGCAAAGCTACACCACCACCTCCTCTCCCTTCTCTCTCTTTCCTCACTACATAGTAGTCCTGTGGAAACAATGCGTTTGTTCAGATATATCTTGCTTTGGTTCACCCCCATTTAGAGTATGCATTTAGATTATTAACGGGGGAGGAAGGACAGGGGGGAAAGGCGAGAGGGGGGACATGGTGGGAATGGGGGGAGAGGTGATAGGGTCAGAATGGGGTGGGGGGGAGGGAGGGTTGGGTGAGCATTGGGTGGGGGCAGGTAGGGTGAGGGGAAGGGAGGGTTTCTATGCAGAGGGGAGGGTGGTGTTGCCCTCCCCTCTGGTGTTGCTGGGAAGCTGGTTGTGGGTTCCCCTTGTTATGATCTCAGCCTGCAGGAGAAACGAGTCTCCCTCCTTGAGTTATTCGTCAAGCCTGACCTGATTAGAAGGTCTAGCAAGTATTGAGGTGATAACGCATATGTAAAATAGTTGGTTGGATATGTGTAACAGTTTGAGATTATGGGCAATGCAGAAGAAAATAGATAAATGACTGGCTAGGAGATGTGGACATTTTGCTGGAGGCGTGAGGCTCGCTTCTGGAGGACCTTGACCTCACTTGAGTGCCAGACATCGCAGGGGGAAGCCGCGCTCCGTTTGAGCTCCCGTCAGAAGGGAACCCCTAGTGATATATCTCGAAGAGAAGAGAAGTGTGCGGACGTACCAGCTGGGAACGTTGTGGTCTCAAGTCCTGGTCGACGAGCAGATATTAAATCGCCCAGAAGCATTATTGTGGGCCGTGGGAGCGCCCTGACCAGACGCCGTCAGAGGGAAAGCGCCCTCGACCAGCCGATCTGTGGTTTGTCTTTTGGGGAAGAAGTTGCTGAGAACTTCGAAGCCAGCAGATGAAGTAGCTGATGAGACTCCAAGGTAGTGGAGCAGAGGACCTCGAGCTGTGAGGAGAAGCAGCAGTGAAGGGGAGTGTCACGTGCTTCTGTAGAGGTGGAGAAGTACCACAGTTGCTCGGGGAAACTTCATGGTGTAGCAGCCAAGAGAGCTGTGGAGGAACCTAGCAGAAGGGTGAAGCACCGTAGTTACTCAAGGAAACTTCATGATAGCAGCCTGGAGGAGCTGCAGAGGATCCTGGTAGTGAAGCCCGGCAGAACCTAAAGATATTAGGGTAGTGAACTTCCAGAGGTGGAAGGGGAAGTTCTGGTGGAGTACTAGTAGGGAGTTGATAGTGTTTGGTTGTCATTAGCGTGCAAGACGCAGTGAGAGGTGAGTGACTGTTGGCATTCTTATGTCAAGGAGTTTTTTTATACTGAAGTATCAATGAACATTTATACTGGTATATGTTATTGCATTCAAATGCTGATTTTCTATATATATATGTTATCTTGCTGATGGTGCAACAGTGTATGTAGGCTTGACCAACTTGAGGAGGTTAATAGTATCAGGTGGTGAACCAGGAGATAGGATACCACTTGATAAGCTGATAATAGAGTTCTGATGGTATTGGAGTGCAACCTGATTGTGATATTATAGAGTATAGGATTCATTATTATTATATGTGTGTATGTATCGTGTATGTGCTTTGTTCAGTAAATGTGTCACAATTTGCTAGTGTTTGCCCTTGTCCTAGTGAGGCTTCCCAGGAGGTAGTAACGAAGGAGAGAGAGAGAGAGAAAGAACCAAGAACCACTGCTCTGGACAGGGTAAAAGGTAATACTAATAAGTCAAAAGGGGATTGAGGAGATCATATCACCTAAGGAGAGAGTGGGGAGTCACAGCGGCTCGAGTGGGTGTGTGCACGTGACAACGAGGCTGAGTGTTGGAGCCGCATCCCCTAAACGTGTGACGTGGAGCCCCTCTCCAAGAGCCAGAAGCGCCTAGTGTGATCTCCTAGTGAAGTGTAAGCACTCTACCGAGTTGTGGGTTGGGTTGTCCGTAGAGAAGGATCAACGACGACAACACCAACCAACCCACAGTCTATAATACCCTCTTGTCTCTGGGACTGTTGTGTTGAGGGCTGTGATTTCCTGGTTTGCTCCTCTCTCCCTGCGCTTCCTCCTTGCCTTTGCTGCCCTGGCTCTCTCCTCCGTCCTGTCCCTCTGCAGGAATACTTTCTTGTATTCCGCCACATACTGCAGACGACTCGTCCTTTCTAAAATAACCTCTTTGGTGGCCCTTTGTGTGTGTGTGTGTGTGTGTGTGTGTGTGTGTGTGTGGGCGCTACAGATATGTGAGGTAGCTCAGGTTATAATACAGGAACACATTGCAGGTATGATATGTATACAAGTGATGTAGGTTTTAAATCATTGAGGACCACATTGGTTTTATTAACATCAAATCAGATGTTTCGTATCATACTGCATTAATCATCAATAAAAGAACTTGAAGGGAGATTCTACTAGTCTTATATTATTGATGAAGATGCTGTTGATAATGTTCAAAGACTGACAACGACAGTAGTATCTACTGAAAATGTTTATGAACATTATTATGGAAACTAAATATATTTTCACACGCACGGTGAAGGTCCAGCGGATATAATATTCAATTATTAAATATTCTTTGAAGTGTATGGTGGTGGTATACGATAAGTTCTTGAAGACCGAGTGTATATTATTCCAGTATATGTGACTCGTAATCATGGAATAATTTTGATAGGGCATGAACAAGTCGGCAGCAAGAATAAAAACATTAGAAGAACAGGAATGAAGGAAACTGCAGAAGGTCTATTGGATCATACCTAGCAGCTCCTATTTATATCCACCCAAACTCAAGAGATCCTACGGCTGTTATGTTACCCTATAATTTGTTCGACAAATCAACCCTGTTACCGAACCAGTATTTACCCAAGTCTTCCCTAAATCTAAACTTGTTCAATATATATATCTTGTTTCGCGTTCTGTTCAGTGAAATATGTAATACCTCATTAATATCTCCCTAGTTATGCCCATTTATCCACTTGTACACAATAATTATGTCACGCCCTAACTCTTCGCTTTTCTAGAGAATGTAAATCAAGGTTTTTGAATTTGTCCACTGTAGTATGGCGACCAAAACTGAACTGCATAATTTAAAACTGGCCTAACAAGAGCAAGATATATAAGAGCCCACGTGTCTGTACACGGTCAATGCCCCACAGGGAAGGCTATTCTTAGCAATGTGTGAAGCACAGCACAACAAACTCGAGCACCTCTCTTCCACCCCACACTCGGCACCCCACACTCGGCACCCCGCACTCGGCACCCCGCACTCGGCACCCCGCACTCGGCACCCCGCACTCGGCACCCCGCACTCGGCACCCCGCACTCGGCACCCCGCACTCGGCACCCCGCACTCGGCACCCCGCACTCGGCACCCCGCACTCGGCACCCCGCACTCGGCACCCCGCACTCGGCACCCCGCACTCGGCACCCCGCACTCGGCACCCCGCACTCGGCACCCCGCACTCGGCACCCCGCACTCGGCACCCCGCACTCGGCACCCCGCACTCGGCACCCCGCACTCGGCACCCCGCACTCGGCACCCCGCACTCGGCACCCCGCACTCGGCACCCCGCACTCGGCACCCCGCACTCGGCACCCCGCACTCGGCACCCCGCACTCGGCACCCCGCACTCGGCACCCCGCACTCGGCACCCCGCACTCGGCACCCCGCACTCGGCACCCCGCACTCGGCACCCCGCACTCGGCACCCCGCACTCGGCACCCCGCACTCGGCACCCCGCACTCGGCACCCCGCACTCGGCACCCCGCACTCGGCACCCCGCACTCGGCACCCCGCACTCGGCACCCCGCACTCGGCACCCCGCACTCGGCACCCCGCACTCGGCACGCCGCACTCGGCACGCCGCACTCGGCACGCCGCACTCGGCACGCCGCACTCGGCACGCCGCACTCGGCACGCCGCACTCGGCACGCCGCACTCAGAAACCACTCCACTCACACCCAGACTATACTTCCAAGCCCTCAACCCAGCGCCTCCCTGCAGTCCACACCCGTCATCGCATCTACTTGCCAACACTAACAACTAGCTCCACTCCCGAGTCCGAAGGTGGACGAGATGATGGCCCTTGCCAAAGCCTGTGTGTAATTGACAATCCACATTTCCAGTTGGAACATCTCTACATTCGTGACACTCCTACACCAATTACTAATAGCCAACTACCTGCCAGCCGTTGAAATACCCCTAAATTGAGCCCATAGGTACCACAATTAAAGTACCAGACGTCCGTCTTCCCAACAGGTTATGCCAATATCACTGGACACACAAAGATCTACCCACCCAGCCCCTCACAGAAGACGCGGTCTCTTCCCCCCCTCTCCCTCTGTGGGGAAACTTACCGGTGAATAATTGATTTATCTTAATTTAATGTGAACTTCATTGTAATTTTATTTATTACTTCGGATTGAACTGTGTTTAATTTGTCACCAGTTAAATAACTTTTTCACAAATTGGGGAGGTTAATAATTATTAAATTTTGTTTTACCGTACTTAGACGGTCAACATTAATTTCACTAAGCCATAATCAATCTGTTTGTGTATATTGTTAGTATGAATGTATTATAACCTTATCTGACTGATGACTGTAGAGAGTCATCATGGAACCGGTGTAGGTCACGTGAGTAGGCCAGCCACACTTGTGGTCTCGTGGTCATGCAACCTGTACTCTTACAAATAATGTCTGAATTTGGCTGTTTGACCCTATGGCCGAGAATGGATGCAATATGAACATTAACAAAAATTAAAATGTTGGATTTTTTCCCCAAAACGGTAAGTTAAGGGTCCTCTAGGAGAATTTCCTGCCCTCCTAACCTACCAAACTTTCAAGTCATGAAAAACGTTAATTGAAATTTACCTTCCCGAGTAATCCAGACGACTCAAACTGAAAACGGGACAGTACATCACTTTCGTGAGCCGATTTCATTCCAAATTTCATCCATTTTTGGCCAAAGCGCAGATACGAGCAAAGAGCAATGCTATTTTTAATTAGACGGGATGGTCTGTTGGTGTGGTGTTTATTGGTGGTGTGTGTGTGTGGGGGGTTGGGTGTGTTCAGATCAATCCGTTGGGGGAGTGGGGAGGAGGGGGAATAGGGACCAAATTTGTCCACCCTGTGACGGGTAGGGACCTCACATGTCTTGTGTGTGTGTGTGGGGGTTGGGTGGGCAGATCTTGGTGTGTCCAGTTATATTTGGCATAACCTGGGGGAGAGACGGAGCTCGACGATGTAACTGAGAGGCGAGGCTCAAAGCTTCCACTACTGTAGAGTTGCTGCTTCCTCTGTGTTTGGACTGTCGATTCTGCCAATGCTAGACACAAGCCTCGGCTCTGCTACCTCCCTCAAGGCTACACTGGTGACTCGCTCCTGCTTCACTGCGAGACTGCTGCTGCTGCTGCCAATACCGGTAACGGACCTTGGAACCAGACACAATATTGTCATGAATACCGAGAGAGGCAACTGAAGCATTCTGCAACCCACTTGCCATAATATTTAATTTATCTATAAATGAATGTGTAATGTGGCACCAGTCTACAAGAAAGGGGGAAGACAAACCGTTAAACACAGACCCGCATTACTGACAAGTATTCCCTACAAGTTAGAGAAACTGAATCGTAGCGGGCTAGTGGAACGTTTTGAACAAATAAATTTTGTTTCGAGGCGCCAACACGATTTTAATAAAGGAAAAAATCCTACTTGATAAACTTGCTGCAATGCTATAAGATGATGACAGAAATCAAACAAGACAGAAAGATGGGCAGAATGCATATTCGTCGTCTGCAAGGAAACATTTTATACGATCCTGCATGAAAGACTCGTACTGAAATTAGAGGAGCAGGCTGGCGTAACAGGAAAAGTCTTAGTGTGGTCAGAGAATATATATATCTAAAGAAGGAAGTAAAAGGGCAGACATATCAGAGTGGAGAGAGAGGTTACAAGTGGAGTACCACAAGGGTCGCTTCTAGGACCCAAACTGTTTAAAATTTATGGCAATCACCTAACAGATGAAATATTTTCCTTTATCAATATTTACAAATGATGCTAAGCTAATGAGAAGTCAGGACAGTGATAGATTGTGAGGCATTCAATCAAATTTGGACATAATTCAGAAATGTTCTAACAAAATGGCTGTTAGTTTAACCCAGCCAAATGCAAAGTTATGAGGAAGGGAACAGGCGCACTAAGACCAGTACAGCAATATAGAATAAATGGAAAACAGATTATTTTATCGGATGGAAAAATTCTTGGAGTGGACATAACGCCATTTGTGATGCCAGAAGCTCACATTAGCAGAATAACAGCTGCATATAACGACATACTGGATAACATCCGTGTATCCTTCAGAAAATTGGACAAGGGGGGGGCTTTCCGGTCCCTATATACAGCGAAGGTGAGACGCACACTTGAATATGGATCCCGAGCATGGAACCCTTGCCTATAAATGGACAAGAAGAAACTAGAAAAGGTCCAAAGATATGCAACGAGACTCGTTCCTGAGCTGAAGGGTTTAAGCTATAAGGAAAGACAGAGAACTGGACCTTACCACACTGTAGGAAACGGGAGAGAAGGGGGAATATGATAATGTATAAAATTCTAAGGGAAATTGACAAGGCAGACAAAATAATATTGTTCAAAGCAAAGAACAGCAGAACGAGGGGCCATAGAAGGAAATTAAAGACCCAAATGAGTCAGAGACGTCAGAAGGAACTTTGTCAGTGTCAGAGCTGTCAATAAGTGGAACTGGTTAAATGTTGAAGTCGTTGAAGCTAATTAAATTAAAAAAAAGGGTGTAAATATTATTCAAGCGTGAGAAAGTAGACATTGCAATAATGTAAGAATGTTTAGAAGGCTGGGTTAGGAGCCTAGCTTGACACTGCAGGCACATCTAGGTGAGTACATCTAGGCAAGTTTACACACATACATGCATGCACGAGTCCTTGCAACAGTGTATAGCACTTTAGGGTCCTTGTCCTAAGGGCCCGGGTTGATTCCCGGTCGAGACAGAGGAAATGGGCAGATTTCCTTCCACCTGATGTATCTTTTCATCCAGCAGTAAATAGATGCCTGGGAGCTATACAGCTGTTACAGGCTGCTTCCTGGTGATGTGTGTGAGAGGAAAAAACACGTGTAGTTGACATGAAAGAAAAATAATAGGGCTGGAGTCGGTAAATTACGCAACCAGCGATTCGAAAGGTGGAGTCAAAGAGCTAAGAGTTCGGCCTTACATGTTTGTTTTAGATTTAGGTACGCGGAAGGGAATGTCCATGTAGCACGGGCTATAGTGAGCCCGACCCTACAGGCACACAGTAAATACACACACAGGACGCTGAGCACCGTAATCGGTTGCTGTACCTGGCCCCTGGCCTAGACCCCAACATAACAGTTACAGAAGGCGTTATGGAGCTTCCAAGCTACTAGGTGGGTGTGGTAGTGGGTTTAATGTCCAGTAGTGAAGTATGTGCTTTTAATACATACTCACACTTGCTCATACTTCACATTAATAGAAATAAACTCTATATTACTATTGTTGAAGTGACTTTACTTGTGAATTATTTATATGTGAGGCGACCTCATGTCAGGTGAGGTGAATGACGCCACAGGTAGTTGACCCATCAGGCCAAGCTAGTCAAGAGGCGCGGCGGGCAGTGTGGCCCGGGCCGGCCTGGGGAGAGGTGCTGCTCAGCGCCCGCCTCATTGGTTTTACTAAATTAGTCACCTGGACAGTCCTGTGCATGAGGTTACCTGCGTCAGGCTTACAGGCAAGTTACTCTAGATGATGAGTAGTTTTATCACATTGTATTCAGTTGGTCTATAGTCTATATTTGTTGACTGTCTAAATAAGCATAGTTACAAAATGTTAAGGCTTTATTTAAAATAATTAAATTAGCTCAGGTTTACTCATTTAAGATAATGATATTGAGTAATATACCTTTGTCTAGGTAGACTTTTGCCCTAGCTTAAGACTTTTGATGAAACTTATTAAAACAAAATTAAATTCTAAAACGACTACCGTGTGATTATCTATTCCACATCAGCGACTTGAGTGTCAACCATATCGTGAAATTGACCGCTCGACCAAACGCAGGTGGAAAAATGTCTACAAAATAATTATAGTTAAATTCTGGCAGTTATAAGGTGTTTCTTGTGAACTCTTAAGATTTCATTCCTTGAAATATGGACCAAAGACTTTTATTCTAGTAACCGTCACATAAACCTCCCCCCCATACTCCCGGCCCATCTTATGTGAATGAAACTAGCCATCCTGAGTCAGTGTCGTCCACGCTGCAGCCAACCCCAGAGACGCCTTAATTAACATTAACATCCAGTGTAACCAAGTACTATATTGTGTCCAATATAAGTAAACATTAATGAATACTAACTGTATATAGGTCTAGAATAGTTGTTGAATGAAATAATATCGCACGAGTGCATTCAGACCCTCGTCTCTCTCGCCTAATAAATAATATATAATAGGTCATATATCAAAAACTATTAAAAAGTGTTAAAATGTATGAATTGTTGTGGGTCAGTGCACGAACGAGAATAGACTGACAGGCTAAATGTGAAGCGTTCTTCCCGTTCATGTTTGGCTGCCGGGTTAACGACCCCTTGGCCGTTGTGTTGAGAACGGGCTGTGGATGAGTCAAGTCTGAGGTTGGGTTTTGCCATTCTGTGGTAAGTCTTTTTAGCTCAACCAATGTCTGACCTGATTGTCTTGCGGGATGGTTCTTAAACTTTACATGAAGATGTTCAATTTAGTATTTTGATATGTTTAATGTGAAATTTCAGGTATGTACGAGGGTGCATCAGTACAATGGCACTGCAGGTATGGTCAACCAGACCCATGAAATTGGTCTCGTACAACAGCACTGCAGGTATGGAGGGATTTAAGTTTGAAATCTTCTCTCGAATCGCAGTTGGTCATTATGTAATGGGAAACATATTCCCGCCTCAGTACAATAGGTGAAGGGAACACGTCTTAATAATTTTAGTAGGTACACACTATACCTTGAAGCGGTTATCTTCTAATCGGTGTAGTCTAAAGCACTCCATGTGTTAACCACTTCAGAGTGGAGAAAAATCTTCTGGCCCACAATTTGAACATTTAGTTGTGGTGTATCATATGGTTAATGTTACGCTAACAATTTCGATTACATTTCAATCATCTTCCCCTCCCCTCCCTCCCCACCTCTCCCCATCTCTCCCCATCCATACTTGTTAGTCTGTCTTCTATCCCACCAGTCCAGTCAAATATAAATAAAAATACCCAAGAAAGTGATGCTTCAGCTTTGGTTAGGAGACTCTGGCGAGAGGAAAGCGTGAGGGGAAAGTATCGGGGCTAAACCTATCCAGCTGATAGGTTTAGTCCCGATACTGATAGTCGTACAGTTTCGTGAGGTTAAGCACTTGCAGCTACGTGGCCATCGTCCGCATCTTGGACAAGGTATTGGTAGCCCCTGAACGCTGCGGCATTTTTGCAAATCAACAAATATTGTGGTAAGGCGGCAGGCTCTGTGAAGTGTTAGAGGTGAACGTTTCTGGGTCTTCGGAACGGGGTAACGTGGTGTTCCTGGTTTGTTGTTAGTGCTAAGTGCCCCTCATTATTGAGGGGAGAAATTATAAAATAACTGGCGGATCTGCTATGAATACTCAAGTGGCATATGGTTTATGCTGGGAAAGGAGCCGTTACTAATGTCACTGGGGAATATTCCTTTTTCCCAAGCTAAGAAGGCTCCGAAGGCAGCAAGTTCTAGGCCAGATGTTCGCCGATGGTTCCCTTCATCCCAGACTACAGCTTGTTAACTTTCTTTTGCATGCTTCCTGAAGCTGTAGAAATATATTACTTAGGTAGAACCATACTTTTTAGATTGTATGTTTGTTCCCGTACAAGAAGGTGTCGCTGGAGAGGAGCCAGTGTCTTGGCTGCTTCTTGTATGGAGGATGCGGGGCAGCCTCTTGCTTTAAGGACTCTCCCAGAGCTCCGACAATGCTTTACCCAGATTATTTTGCTCGCTAAATATACCTTTGACTCAGATTCTCGGGAAGAAAAATCATTGTATTAGAACTGTTGGATGATAGTTATAGCTTTGGGATTTGAGCAGCGGTCATCAGCAAAGCACTGCTCGAGAAATGTTCGAACGTGATCAGTTGAGCTGTGTAACAGCTCGTCCTCATAAAGAAAGGTTAAGGTCCATTCCATACACCTGCCAGACCTCCTCTTTATGAATGGAAAAATGGTTAACACATGACTCACAACTGATGACGTTCAAACATTTCTTGAACAGTGCTTCACTGACGACTTTTGTTTCAACCACAATGTTGTAAATGCTTCACCCACGTATGACAGATACAAATAATCACCATGAGAAACTAAATGCCTAACTTAAACAATGCCTAATTATGCAAAGTATGCTAATATATAAAAATAATAACATGTATTTGAGAGTGTCTATTTTGAATGAACAGCGTGTTATATGAATGCGCCTTTAGTGTCGACCACTGGGTGGAATAAAAACAAAAAAAGTTGCGTGTAAACTTGTTTTTCATTGATAAACAAGAAGTTCGTTGGCTGGATTAACAATCATTTGTCTTTTATTGATGAGACGGTCTGAGCGATGCATGAACTATTCTTGAACAGTGCTTCACTGACATCAGCTTCTCGAATAGCAAGTCTGTAAATGCTTCACTAGTGGACTAAAAAAACACAAATCACCAAAAAGTCTAATCACATAATGTACGCCTAATATACATTGAATTTTATGGTATAATAAATTATGGGAACAAATGTTTTTATTACGGTGTTAAAGTTTATGAACGTCTCGTGGGACGGCTGCTGCTCTAACGAGCCTAGCCTGAGGACGAGTTGATTAGTGTGGCTGGTGTTCACTATAGTGTGTGGAGGCCGTCAAATGTTGCATGCATAAATATTTTTATCACAACAACACTTAACACTTGCTCCGATCATCGTCCCTTTAATCTGGCAGTACGAATTGTTGTTCACCCTGAAGAGGGTGACCTCAGTTACATATACGAGGCACTGTTATTTGGGCCTTACTTGTGGCCCTGCAGACTCCACCTTCCCTTAGTTTTATCCCTAATTTAATACAAAAATTGTGCCAGTGCTCTGGCAGCCTTCCTGGTGTGCTTGGGTTTAGGGCCGACAAAAAGTGGGTCGTGTGCTTCAGTCTCTGGCTGTAGGTTAAGGAATGCCCCAAATGGCTTGTTTATTATCACATAGACCATCTAGGTCTTAACACTTGCAGGAGAGAATATTCGAAGTAACTAAATCTTTTGTATGGGACTTTACCTCTTTGTTGTACCAATATCTTTCTTCCGTTGTACCCGTAGTCGCCGTCTCTTCTGTAGCTCTCCTCTAATTCTCTCGCCCATAGTGTTTATTCAAAATCTAATGCTCCTCTGAGGCCAATTTTACACTTGGCGATCGTTCCCTTGCTTGTGACATGGTGTTCAATCAGATGACCTGGTTTCTATTTTAGGGGTAGAACCTTACCGTGCTCTGGGGGGAGGGGAGGTAGCCTCTGTTATCAAATACCCGCAGGTCATCCCATGGTCTCAGTTGAAGCTGTAGCTGCTTTGTTGTGGAACTGGTCTTGATGACCAAGCGTCTCCTCCTCTTAGCCTCTTGGTCTGGGCCTGTCGTTGTCTCCGGTCTGTTTGCCATCTAACTTTATTAAATGAAGCTTTTATATTCATTCATTCGACATGTATAAATTTTCTGCTGTAACCTGGGTTCCTTATGGATGAGTTAGGAGTACGTATTTGGTAATCCTTGTAATTCTTTGTCAAAGTCCATAAGTTATCCAAGTCTGCTTGGAGTACTAGTTTTATCATTATCACATACAGACAAGGTTAGAAGAGACTCCCGGGCTTCACGTTTTCACTCAGTTGATGGGGTCTGTCAATTCCATGCTTGCTGCACGGTATTGGCTGGGTGGCCCCCGTCAGAAAAAGTACATCATTTGGTCTAGTTTCCCTTTGATCTTGTGAACGAATAGACAAATAAGACAAATAAATACCTAAACCAAAGATAATTCCATACACAAGTAATCTTTGTCTGTTTCATGTCATGGAAAAGTACCAAGGAGGTTAGGAGAACTGCCTTAACGTGTGAGTGAACCCTTCTGGCCTGGGAGCACGAAACTAACCCTCTGCAGACGGAGTCACAATAACGTGGCTGAAGTATGTTGACCAGACCACACACTAGGTGAATGGACGACGACGTTTCGGTCCGTCCTGGATCATTCTCAAGTCGATTGGGTTGATAGATTTCTAACAATCGACTTGAGAATGCTCCAGGACGGACCGAAACGTCGTCGTCCCTTCACCTTCTAGTGTGGTCGGGTCAACAACTAACCCTCTGTTGTATCTCTGACTGGAACCACAGAGTTCCACTGACTGGTATAATCCACCCTGGTGATAAAGACATTGCAACGACGCTTGGAATATCCTTGGCCATCCCAGCCAGAGGGCTGCCCATAGATACCCAGCAAGGCAGACTTAGGTCTCAGACCAAAGGATACAAGAGGGTGCAAGGATGGAAATGCTCTTCTGGAGATTCCAAGCTGATATAAAAGCGTGGAGACCATCTGGTCATACTCATTCGCACAACTTAACACAGTCGTGAAATTCCATTCTCTTCTACCAGGACAAAATTATGCTGTCTCCTTACTCGTCTGGGTGATGTAGTCAATCATGTCTGTGCAGCCTTTATCCTTGATTTACTACCTGTGGTATTTATATTATAAAATTTGTTTCCTTGTAATTCCCCTTTCGGTATGCCAGGCTTTGGCCTTCTGGTCACATGTAAGTTCTAGTACCATGAGTAAGTTATCCCTACTACCACCATATATTCAAATGTGAATAGTAATCACTCATTTCCCTGGGATAAAGTCAAACAGGTTTTTAATTACCTTTAGTCACGTGGGTCCTCTTAAATGTTGGCTTGAAAAGTTAATTGTTGCCATGTCTAATAGTTTAGCTTGCGTTGTACCACTATACGGTTCTTGTATCTGTGCATGGTTGAAGTCCCCACTATTATTACCCGATAGATTTCTAACAGTCTACCCTTTGTTATAATAGGTACTGCTATGTTTGTCATAATCTTGCCGGGGCCTGTGTCGTTTAATGGAGGGTTATATATTACGGCTGCTGTTTTTGGTCCTCCCTTCGTCATGGTGCCTGTTATGTAGTCTCTGAACTCCTCGCACCCCAGGATATCCATCTCCTTGAAACACCAGTCCTTATCAGCAGGGCCACCACTCCTCTCCATCCTTCCCTCTGCAGTGTGTGGTGTAATGTTGGCGCGAGTACACAGCCTTCTGGCACTCCAGAATAACGGACAAAATAGTCAATGTGGTATTGGAGGAATCTTTAATTTTGTAGTCAGAAATATTTTGTCAGAAGTGGAAGGTCATTCCTAATATTTATTTTCTGGTAAAGCCAATGTGTCGATGATTTTTAGTCTACTAACAGGTGTTGCCTTGATATATTGTGTGGTTAAAGTGCAGCTTCTCGGTATGTTAAGAACGTATTGTTCAGACCGGTTGGGGCTGACTGAGATTTTCCGTAGTGTCACAATCTGGAGGACGTTTTGTGCAGCCCTTATACATAGATTTCGGATCTAAACAAATCACAGGTTTTATACCGGTGTTTTCAGGCCGTTCGGAGTTCTAGTTGGATCTTAAATTTTGATGAGGCAATTATTTAAAGTGTGACGGCTTTGGAAAGAGCAGAATTCTAATTAACCATCTTAGTGGCGGTTGTATATGGTACTTTAATTGTGGTGTACAAATGAAGATATCAGTGACAGGAATATTGCATTAAAAGGAATGTTCAGTTTCATGAGATTGTAGACATTTTTACTCGGCCATTAATCATACAAGGAGTGGTATGTTGCACCACTAAATAGTGTGTTAACGGCACATAATAATTTATCTCCGAGCAATGCTGGAGATGTAGGGTCTCCTATGACCTGAAGGGAAAAGGTAGTGTTGACTTGGATGATTCTCTAGTATGGTTGGAAGCTTCAGTTCTTTCCTCATGTTAATTCTTGCGCTTCTTGGGGCACCAAGAATTACCCTCATGGCTTCGTTCTATTCTAGTTTGCTTAAAACAGAGGCGGGGAAGCTAAGTGCAAGGCATGATAATCAAGTAGGGATCTAACAAACATGTTGAATAATCTAACATTTAACATGTATACCAATATTCTTACTAGTAAGTATTTTCAGTGATTTGAATTTTAACCTACACTGTAGGTAGTTTACAATGTCACTGATACCTACTCAGGTATTTGTGCTGCCCAAATATTTGTATGGTTTGGTTGTTAACTTTGAAAGCAAGAGGCGCACTGGTTGTTTTCTGGGAGAAAGAGCAATGGATAAAGTTAAAGACCGAATTCAATGCTTTTAGCAGCGAGTGAATCAAGTAGAGATTGCAGTCTTGTTTTGTTTCAAATATTCAAACTGTCATCGACATAACAGCTTTATCAGCAAGTGTGCAAATACCAGTTTTTGTGCATTAGGATATTGAACTGTGTTGGGCAAAGCGCCCTGCTCTGGGGTGTACATTAATCAAAGGGTGCAGAATGTTTATTTTTGACTCCCTTGAAAGAACTGAGGCAGTTCTGATACTCGGGTACCCTCATGAGCTATGTCAAATCTTCCCTAAACTCCAAATGAAGCTAATTCTAAGATTTCTCTCACCTTTTTGCTGTATCAAAAGGAGTTTAAGGTCAATAAATGCCACCTAAGAGCATGGGTCTTTTCTAACAAAATATTCGGCAAATCAAATTTGAATGCTTCTTCAAGGAAGGAAACCATACAGGATAGGAGCAAGTTTGGGACTAATTTGAAACATTAACCTGTCGAGTATAATTCTCTCGAACTTTACACATAAAGGATGTCAGACATGGGTCTGAAGGCACACAGAAATCACATAATGTGATGTATAATGAGAAGGAGCTTGTGAGTAGGATACGATCATCTGCTCTGGGTACTCCCAAGCATCCCAGGTTGGAATCCTTTTGACCATGTTGTGGTACAGTTGTCTAAGGTGCTTGCTTGGGAGTCCCTAGAGCTTAGGTTCGACTCCTTCTCACGGCTCCTACTTATTTTATCATATGGGTCAGAATGTTTGTGAATTTGGCTTGGGTATTGGTATTAGTCGGTATCCAGCGGTCAGGCAAGATACCAGGCCTCAGACTTTGATTAAATAGTTCTAGCAGAGGACTATAGTAGGGGAATTGAGGATGTGGCAGATACCTTTTGTCCTGGTTTGCAAAACAATTGCAAGGATTGAAAACGTGCATGAGTCACGTTGCAATGGTGTTCCTTACAAAGTTGCAAGTTTAGTAAACGGAAATTTTTTGAGTTGCAAAATAAAATAGTAGTTAAGGGCATAAGTTGTGAACGAAGTTAAAAGGGAAACCCAAATGATTCGTGTAGTTTTTCGAAATGTTTCATACATTAGGTAGTGGAAGTATGGTTGTTCAACTGTAATTTTCATTGCAACATTCTTGAGAATGAAGGAAAGTGAAAAATAGATGAGAATTAAAAAAGTTTAAAATTGATTCGTACAGTATATAATTTTGTATAATGAAATTAAGGATTAACAAGAAAGATACAGCAAGCATTATGCTTAAGTTTCGGAAGGAGAAACGTTTAGGGAAGTTTCAAATTGTCAGTTTCAGTGAAGCAAATAAGGATTTACAAAGGAAAATAATGCAAAGTTTACTTCAAGGAACGCTTCAAATTGATTATGTGAAACAATTAAGGTTTACAGATAGTAGATATGCATGTCGAGGTTAGTGCAAGCATGAACGAACGTTTAGTGGGTGTGAAATACAATAACTGTTAGCAATGACTTCCTTCCCGTACAAGTGCAAAACCCAGTCGTGACTGTCTTCCCTTCCAATCATCAGCTGACAGTCGTGACTGTCTCCACTTCCAATCATCAGCTGACAGTCGTGACTGTCTCCTCTTCCAATCATCAGCTGACAGTCGTGACTGTCTCCTCTTCCATTCATCAGCTGACAGTCGTGAGTCTCCCCTTCCATTCATCAGCTGATAAATCCCCCCCCCCCCCGCCGCCCTCCTCCCACTCGACACATTTAGTGTATATGTTTATTAATCACTAACTCTCCTTACCTAACCTAAATAGTCCTATTGTATGTACAGGAGCGAATTAAGTGTGATACTAACACAAGTATACCTTATGCAGGCGATGAGTCACAATAACGTAGCTAAAGTATGTTGACCAGACCCCACACTAGAAGGTGAAGGGACGACCTTCGTCGTTCTAGTGTGTGGTCTGGTCAACACAAGTATACCTTAGTGCACCTTGTTACAACACCATCCACCTACCAGTGATTCATCGTCGTGTTAATCCACCATTCATCTAACGGTTCATACCGTTATCCACCATCTCCCAGCGCCTCCATCCAAGTGTCCCATAGTGCTAGCTCCTCTGGCTGCTGCTTCCCAGTTTTTTTAACTAGTGTAGAGAATCGTACATTAGCGATCCAACTGTGTAAGGTGTTTCTCATTCAGTATATTAAGCGTCATGTATTATGCAGCATATTCTAATAAGAAAAAGGTTATTCAGAAGTTTTTCAGTTGATAGCACGTATGAAGGATGTCGATTATACAGTGTGCTTAAAGATAATACTATACTGATGTAGAAAGGAACACTAGATTATATGATTATTAACATAATAATGCGTGTTTTAACTCGCGTAATGAAAAATGTCAGTTAAAAAACAAACATGCGCACAGGCAACCTATGCGCTGGACATTATCAGTAACATTCCCCAGGCGTGTTTGAAAATGCTGTCGCCTTGTTGTCCGAGGCGTGTGCCTGGGAAGGCACAGTGCATAGGTTCAAATTCTCATCACGTCTCCCACGGATTTTCTCATTGATACTTCACGTTAGTGTGATTGCTCTGTGTATCAGAGGTGCCTATCAGTCAAACTAGATGGGTACTCAACCCTCTCGAGGGGAACCTTTTCTTAACACTTTGACGTGCCTAACTAATATGGCTTCTCTCTTCCCAAATGCCAATGATTTACTAAAGTTCCAGTCAAAATACTGGTATAAACAATGCATAACAAAGAACATTTAGTACTCAATACAAAGTGTTAAAATGTGCGTTGTTAAATAAGATATTTCCGCTATACTTACCGACTCTCCTGAGGACAACTGGCCCAGTGAAGGACACGCCAGGGATGGGTCAGGTAATCTTCGTCTCCAAGACTCGGCCTTCACCTGTTCAGGCACTGACAGGCACATTGATGTGGACTATGATGCATAGATAAGTCACAGAGGAAGACAAGTCAACACACAAATAATTCGTTCTTGAAAATCAAATCCACATCCAGGTGTCGTTATTTACACAAGATGGTGGCTGTGACCACAGATGGGTGGCCACTGCGGTCAAGCACTTACAGCTGCCCGAGGTTCAGGAACCACCAGGAGGATGATGGTAACGTTTGTACCTGTAGTACTGAGGCTTGAAGCTGCTAGAGATTGCTGGTGGCGAACACAGTCGGGGACATGTAAGAATATAGGATTTAGCTGCCCTCGCTACTCTGGTGGACAATTCATGCATAGCATCTGTTGTTCGTAATGTTCTTGTATTAAATGTTCTCAGACGAATCATTCTGGGTTTGCAGCAAGCTACAGTGATACGAGGAGGAGGATTACCACAGCTGATGCTGCTGCTTGTTGACTGAATGTGTGTGTGTCCGGCCGGCCAGGAGTGCGTGCGGCCGGGAGGGCATGTTCTTATCATCTTTAACAATTGGGAGGGATCAAACATGTTTGGTGTCTGTGTTAAGCCCAAGACGCTAATAAAATTATTACATAATGGCTTGATCTATCCATTAAGAATTGAATGAAGATATAATAAAATTACGAGTAGTGAAGCGTCAGGAGAGAGGTAGTCGTAACTAAGAACTATAGGCTGTGGAGAAAGCTCATAATGGCCTACATTACTAGGATGAGCCGATCACCAGCCATGAGACTCGCCGCCGACGTCACTGGTACAGCAAGCCGCACACGGGTTTGTTCTCTGGAAAACTTCAGATTATGAGCAACCATCAGCTCAACTCAAATCCTCGCTGTTTTGTGAGGAACAGCCCATCAATACCCAGACTCAGAGCTGTAGATGTAACATGTTGACTGTACTCGCGTGTGCCCGCCTGTCTACCAGGAGTGCGTGCCGCACTATTGTTTGGAAGGAACGTTGCAGATTTCTTCTGCACTTCTTGGATAAATACAGTTAAGTATCTGTTGTCCACCTGTCTAGATTTGTGCACACCCCAGTATGCAGGCGACTCTTACTGTTACGACAGTGGTCTGGTCCCCCGGCTCCCAATGATCTTTTACTCGTGTGTGTGAGGGCCGCATCACTGAGCAGGTCGAGACCCTGTGGGCAGTGCCACAATGAGAACTTAACTTGACAGGGAAAGGTATACCAAACTACTCAACTAAGTGTTAGGTATCCCTGATTCCATCTGGGAAAATCATTTTATGACTTCCGTTGAAGAGAAATAAATTTATCCAGACCTAGGAGTGTCTCAAGCATTAGGTAGGAATGTGAATAGGCTCTCACTACTGGGAGACGTCAAAAGGAAGTCGAGGAGAAAGAGGAAATGGAAGCGGTTTACAGACGAGGAGGAACAGTTCAGAGGAACAGTAAAAATGAGATACGCTATCGAGGCTACACAGTACTTTTCCCAGCAAGAATTCAGACATAATGTTCATAGAGAGGACAGAACCAGTCATACACCAGCCAGTGTCAGACTCTGCACTTCTTCCCAAATTGCATACTTAGAACTGCAAAATTTCAAAACCCATAATGCAGACAGACTACTTTCCTACAGCATATGGCATAGTAACTGAAATGGAAAAGAGGCAGAGTTCAAACTTTCCATCACTGTCAACGTGAAAGGAGAAATTATGACACAACCAGACCAAAAAACTGCAAATTACCTGGAAACGAACATTCCCGCAAAGAAAACCTGAATGCTTCGAAAAGCTGGACCCTTCAGAAGGACGCACAAGAGTCGTGCTGTTGGGATATCCAGTCAACTTTCCACTGGATCCAAAACTAGAACACGTGCAAATTTTGAATGCAAAACTGTCACACACAAATAGACAAACCAGTGACACGTCAGGTTCTGGTGACTTATGGGACCACAAACGTTCAATCTTGGAAATTAGGAAATATATCCAGCCAAAAAACTGTACCTCCAAGCACAAGGCAAACCAGACCACAACAGCCAAATGTCCAAGTTGAGGAGGAAATAATAATCTTGAACAACCACACGGAATGAAAAGGTGCAGACCGATTAGGTCAGGATAATCAGACCTGCAGTACATGCACTAACATTGTCTGGCACACTCGTGCACAGCCACAACAGATGCCAACGCTCATATAACACAATTCATCACACAACTCCAAATCAGAAAATGCACAAACCCACTGCAGAAATACAACATGGAAACAAAATGCAATCACTTTCAGTCAACAAAACAGATTTACAGTTTTACGGAGGTCCAGCTAAAAACATTAAAGATCATGGCAAAGACCGTTACCAATTGTTTTCAGATGACGCAGAATGCCTCGCAACAAGACTCGAGCAATCGCTTGTGTAATAAGGGAGAAGATCGTGCAGCAGACCACAGTTACACAAGAAACAGTAAGAAACAAGACGGAGCACAAGAGGACAAAAACATGGAGATAGACTACCACTAACTTTCGGGTAGTCACATCAGACCATCAAGATCCACAAAAGCAACTTCAGGAAACAGTGGCGAGTGAAGATCAACGGAATCTTGTAATACAAGAGACAAACATGAACAATTAATTCAGTCCGATTTGCAGGGACACTGCTAGCGAAGTGGAGACTATGGTTGTTGATTCCGAAGAGGAGTTCTACTAGGAAAGACAACACCAACAAACAGTAATCTGTTAGTTACGAATTCTGCATTAGAACAATGTCTTGGACATGAAGAAAACACACTTCTGGAGGCTGCAATCGGTACAAAAGCAGATATAATAGTTTTGCAAGAAACTGTCTTCCCAGCCACGAAATCCTTCAAAGTAGCTGGATATCACCAATTATTATACCTTATGAACAGGGTGAGAAGGATTAATGATCCTCGTGAAGTAACACCATAAGAGCAAGAAAAGATCCAGTTTCGTGTGGTGATGAGTAGTGGTATTAGCAGTAACAGTGAATATGGCTAATATTGAGCTCCTCGTATATAACGTCTACAAGCTCCTAAATGTAAACTAGCAGAGGAAGTGCTTGCCATGGAGGTGCATGATATAGTTATTACCTGGGATTATAATGCTTATAATCTGGAGGTAGGTGTGACTGGACCAGCCAATACAGATGAGCCATTTGGCTAAAGTTCTGCGAGAAGTACCTAAAATTGCATTTCTCAATCATGCTGAACCCCTCCCCAAACACACACACATTCAAGGAGCTTCTAAAGTTAATCACAACTGCATTCAAGCATCAGGCGAAGTGTGAAGTAGATCCTGTGAGCACCAGTGGCTACTATACTATTATCACTACACTAAACATAGAAAGATCTACACCACGTGCACAACCTAAGTGGAATGTAATAAAGGCCAACTGGAATATATACCAGGACGAGCATGAAAAATGGCATACTACACATTCGCCACCAAAGGATTCGGACATGAGACCAATCTCCAGGAAGCCATTACAGCTGTTGAAAAAAATATTCACTCATCCCAGAAAACACAAAACGAAAAAACTATTGGTTCTACAGTAATGAAGTTAAAGAACAAAACCCCAGAGTCAACTGAAAACCCCCTAGAGAAATTGCACACCAGAAGGAAGAACTCTGCTAAGAGCAGTGATATATGAAGCTACACTAGTTTCTAAAGAGTTAAGAGGCAAGATGGTTTGATTGGTGTCACTCTAAATGAACATAGAAGTTTTTGAGAGATATGGGGACATTAAAACGATAGGTCGACCAAGCTCGACAACATGAATGTATTTAACAATTGCAGGAGGCTGAGTGACTTACTGTCCAGTTTGCAGGAAAAGCTTCATATCAGATCCTACAATGGTCAGGAGGCAGATAGGAAAAACAGGAGAGGTTGACGGCCATTCGAAAGAGCATAGCTACAGACGACGAATGTGACACTGCTAAACAAGAACTAATCCGAGACGACAAAAAAGTGACAATGGCACTGCACCAGATGCTGATAACATTACATGCTCAATGATCGCACACGCCGGTCCTGCTGGAGAACATGGGATATTGTACGTTATCAGTGCATCTTGGCAGCTCGGCAAACAACCGACCTCTTGGAAGAAAGCAGACATCATTCCGATTACTAAACCGAAAGACCCTGGCAATTACACCAATTTCATTAACATAATGTATTAGTAAAATTGCAGAACTGATGGTCTTAGAGGCTACTGTGAAAGACTGGAGACCTGGCTAAGAATATATTTAGCTTCACTAGAGGTGGTACTGGAAACTGTATGGCAATATTACTAGTAAGAGTCAACTCCGATTCGGTTATAGTGATCTTCCCTGATCTAGAAAAAGCATTCGAACTTGGTCAACAAGTATTTTTACACACGTTAATTATAAAAGGGTGTCAAGAGAAAAATACCAGCATGGATTCAAGATTCTTAGTCACAGATATGCCAGAGTAAAGCTGAAAGGCCAAGTGTCAGACTACACTGGTATGAAAATGGAACTCCACAAGTCGTCGTCCTCAGTCTTATTCTTTTTAACATCCTTATGGAAAACCTCGTTACCATGACATTTGCAGGAGTCAAATTGCTAAGATAAGCTGATATAGCAGTAGTCGTCACAGGTCCTTAACTTTTGAATAAAACACAAGTGGCGCTAGATAAAGTAACATCTGAATGCAGCATTTTAACAAAATTCTGCACAGAAATCTAAGGCAATGACTGCACTCCAGACAGGTTAAGACTCAAAAGCCCCAGGTGTGGATGGCCTCCAAATCCGAAGTCTTAAAGGAACCGGCAGAAGAACTATGCCTACCGCTGAAACTACTTTACACAAAATGTCGGGACCAAGAGGTAGTTCCCCTAGACTGGAAATACGTAAATGTCATACCCATTTTCAAAAAAGTAGAAAGAGCTCTGTATAAAAATTACCAGCCGATCAGCTCTCCCATAAGCTTGCAGATGTATGATGTAAAGAATCCTCGGAGGGAATCATTCATCATCTTTCAGTGTACAATCTTGTACAATCGGAACCACATGATTGTTTAAAACACTTTCTGCCTTACAAACTTGCTTACATTTTTGGAAACTGTAACCACCTACTAAAAGGCCTTCCAGTAAATGTAGTATACATGGATTTTGCTAAAGGTTTTGATAAGGAACAACATGAAAGACTGGCAAGCAAATTACAGGTCCATAGAATAAATACTAAAATATTAGAATGGGTAAAACAATGGTTGAAGGAAAGAAAACGAAGGGTTTTCTAAATGTGCTAAATGGAAACGAAACTGAATGGAGAAATGTGGTAGGTGGGGGACCACAAGGGTCCATTTTGGGACCTTCCCTTTGTCACATTGACAGATGAGAATATTACAAACCACATCATGAAATTTGCAGTCGACGCAAAGAGTTATGGTAAAGTGGGAAATGATAATATTAGCCTTAAATAGAGAGCTACATGAACTCCACAAATGGTCAGACGACTGGCAAATGCACTTTAATATCGACAAAAGTAAGACCATGCACGTGGGATAACAACCCACGCCACGATAACCAAATTAGTAGCATTACATTACAGCAGATTCATGAAGAAAATGACCTTGTCAAAATCCCCCACTCATTAAAAGTTGCACGACAGGTGTGCAGTAGTCAGAAAAGCTAACGACTTTCGGGATTATCAAGCGAACTTTTGACGATAAGAAAAAAAACGGTAATGGTTCAACTGTGTAAATCTCCGACATTTGGATTTCTTGTTTGCATGCACGGAGACCTCATTTTCAGAGGGACATAGCTGCACTGAAAAAAGTGAAACTTTAGGCAACAGAAGTCATTGCCAACCCGTCCTCTTAAAATTATGTAGCTTTTCGCACGTTTTCCCGTGTGGCCAAAAATGGACGGAATTTGAAATGAAAATTGGCTCACGAAAGTGATGTTGTCCTGTTTTGTTTCGCGTCGTCCTGCTTACACGTTTAGGTTAGGAGAGGTAACTTTTAATTAGCGGTCTTCATGGTTTTGAAGCTTTAGCTCTTCCTGCCCTCCTAACCTACCAGAGGACCCATAACTTGCTGCTTTGGTTAACAAAAATTCTAAACTTTTCAATTAGTTTTCATTTTCAAATTACGTTCATTTTCGGCGATACTGGCAAATGGCCAAATTCAGACGTAATTTGTTAATTTGTAAGAGGACAGGTTGCGCCAATCGTCTCTCCTACCAGGAACGTTTGAAGGCCACAGGGCTAACACTGCAAAACAGGCATGACAGGGTGGATCTCATTGAAACTATAAAAATACTGACCAAGTTGGAGGATGTTGGTCCAGATATTTTCTTCACACGGTCAGATGTATCACAAGCAAGGAGCAACGGGTTAAAGCTTAATAAGCCACAATGTAGGACTGAGAACAGGAGATGGTTTTTCACCTACAGTTCACATTAACCCATGGAAACGCCTACCCTTCGAAGCCGTAACTGCCAAAACTGTTTTAAAATATACATGGAAAATATCATAAAGGCAAATGGTGGGGAGCTTCAAGCCGCCGGCTTCCTGTCCTCGTCAAGTCCACTAGGGTTAGTGGCCCTCTGGTAAATCTGGCACCTAGTTAATTAAAGACATTAACCTACCGTGGGTTACTCAATGCCAATATCTTGGAGTATGGATAGATTCTAAAATGACATCTAAACAGAAAAGTCAATATCTGAGAAGCAAAATTGCAACTGAATATATAGGAGCAATCACAGCCCCGTCTAGGAGCGGGACAGTCATAATGCTTTACCTGCTTTACTTTCTCCTGGCCAGTGGACATATGTTGGTTATTCAAAACGAAACATTGAGACACACAACAAGGGTTCCCAGATGGACGAAAATATTAAGCCTAACACTTAATATTTATTAAGTCTTAGTTATAATATAATACCTACATAATATTTGTCAACTGGGTGCCAAGTCGAGTAGGAATACTAGGGAATGCCTTTGCAGACAAAGCTGAAAACCTTTCAACTAAGAGAGAAAATGTAAACATTTACATAGCAGAATCTAACATGGATTAGGCAAATAATTAAGAGATACAGAAATGCAGAAGATGTAGTTACCACAACACTGCAGCTCCAACATCAGGATCTGTGGGATGGTACAAGAATTTGACCAATTACGAACCACTTATTTTGAAGGAAGAAATAAATAGGAAAACCTGTATTACACCAGACTTCGATTACTTAAATGTAGGGACATGGTTGAGACAACGAGGTCTTGAGCAGCACAAGCAGGCCAGAGGTGGATACTTAAATCTATCCTACAAACGTGCTAGGTGACCGAAGGAATGTTTTAGTTTGTAATTAAAGTGCGAGTTTCACGATTTTGGTAAAAATTCAGTTTTAAAGAATTTGCAAGGGAAGGTATTAACCTAGTATTCCCCAAATTTGGAGCTTGTGACAGTTACAGGGG
This sequence comes from Procambarus clarkii, assembly GCF_040958095.1. Taxonomy (NCBI): domain Eukaryota; kingdom Metazoa; phylum Arthropoda; class Malacostraca; order Decapoda; family Cambaridae; genus Procambarus; species Procambarus clarkii. The sequence continues at coordinate 31,483,725 of NC_091188.1, read as the reverse complement.
AGTAGGTTTCCACCTAGAGGAACACTGGCATACCCAGGATGCAAGGAGATGCGTGATTGGCCACAGCCCCGCACCTTCCTCTAATCTAAAGGTGACCCGAGATTATCAGGGACAAGCCGAGCTACGAGACGGCTCATATGCCCTAACTATGTCACTTACCTCAGACCTGGACGAGGAAGGATGTTTGATTGTGCTTAAAGTTTTTTGCAAGGATTTCCTTTTGTGCTGTAGAGTTAAGCTTCAAATAGGAAACAATGACCTCTGCATTACTTGAGTAGCCGATGACCTTTTGAAGAGGTATATATGATGATAGAAGTTGTATAGGTAAGACTGATCGGGGGCCTAGTGAGGGTTGCCTCACTGCTTAATGAAGTGACCAAGGACATCAGCCAAACGTCCAGGGGCCAGATTCACGAAGCGGTTACGCAAGTACTTGCGAACGTGTACATCTTTCCTATATCTTTGACGGCTTTGGTTACATTTATTAAACAGTTTACAAGCATGAAAACTTTCCAATCAACGGTTATTATTTAAACAGCCTCCTGGTGCTTCGGAGCTCATTACCTGTTTAATAATTGTAAACAAAGCCGTCAAAGATTGAGAAGATGTACAGGTTCGCAAGTGCTTGCGTAACTGCTTCGTGAATCTGGCCCCCGGAGTAAATGTGAACAGTACAGTGTCACCCTCGAGGTCTTCAAGGCAGTCCCTACGAAGTGAGGGAGTCGGTAAGTCGGTGACCAGTGACACTTGCACAAGTACCACCAGTGCAGAAATGGTCATTCAAGAGTTAAGAGGTAAAGTGTTAACAAATTCTGTAGTGCAGTGACAGGAAACATTACTCACTGCAGCCCATCCTCCGAAAATGGGAAGGTAAATGTAACAGCACAAGTGTAATTATGTACTATTCCTAGCAGTCAGGAATTGTACTTATTACACTTAGTATTAAACCGTACTGTCAATTCTGAGGATGGGTTTTGATTAATGTAAGAGTTATGTCGGGCCGAGAAACTGTTTGTCAGCAGACAGTGTTAAATATTAGCCAACAAGTATTGACTGGTTGTGTGGCTCTCAGTGCTAGTGTAGCTTATTAGTGTGTCAAGTTGGCTACTAGACACGAACCTTTGCAACACCCTACCTCTGAAAGAGGTTTCTGGAAGGTCCCCGGAAACGCGACCGGAGACTCCTACGAGATAGCCCAGTAGTGGAGGGCTGAGCTAGGAGGAAGCTTGAATGTGGAGCCAATGATTACCCACTGAGGCTACCAGAAATTGGAGAAGTTTGAAGGGTGCTCCCAACACCGGAGGACAGCTGGTGAGGGAGTGAAGTCATAGGAGACATCAGCTGAAGCAGTGCAGAGACGCGGGCCAGGAGAAGCTCTTCGCCTGGGATGATAAGTCAGCTGTTAATAATAATATACACTTCCTGGTCGATGATGATCGCTCAATGATTTACAAAACTCACTTGTTCAGGGCCATGATAACTCCATCATGGAAATAAAATAATTGTTACAAATCCATTTATTGTCCGATTATGAGACTTATTTTAAAATGTGCGCCCACTTTTTCCCCATTCTGTGTATATCCCACGAGGCATCTCCTCGCCCTGCGAGTAAGCCACCCATGCACAAGTCTCGGCGTCTTAGTGATCATACTCGTGACCGCAGTGCTGTACCCATGTCCAAACGTGTGCAGTTTCCTGTTTTTCCTCAGTTTTCTTTACTGCCTTTATATTAACTAAATTTACTCTATGGTGGATAGTGATCAAGAAAAGAGCAAATCCATCTTGAAAAAAAACACACTATGGAAAAGCTAGCGAGTGTTTGCAAGAAGTATGAACTCGTTAAACTCTCACCAAAAAAAATTCAGCCTGTAGTTGTTGAATTTTCAGGCAGTGACCTTGACACTGCAGAAAGTGAGTGACCCTCCTGCTTACGGTTACCTTGCGATGATTTAGGGACTCAACGTCTGTGGCCCGGTCCTCCATCAGGCCTCCTCGTTGCTGGACTGGTCAACCAGGCTATTGGATGCGGCTGCTCACAGCCTGGTTGATCAGGTATCCTTTGGAGGTGCTTGTCAGGTTCTCTTGAACACTGAGAGGTCGCTAGTTACGCCCCTTATGCGTAGTGGAAGCATGTCGAACAGTCTCGGGCCTCTGATGTTGATAGTTCTCAGAGTACCTATTGCACCTCTGCTTCTCAACGGGGGTATTCTGCACATGCTGCCATGCCTTCTGGTCTCGTGTGGTTTTATTTGTGTGTGCAGGTTTGGGATCTGCCCCTCTTAATATTTTCATTATGTAAATTGAGAGATGTTGATAGTTAAGTGGCAGAAACTGAAACAGCCGGTGAGGATGAGATACAAAATGAATAGTGATGTTAATATGGCTATCGATACAGCCTCTACGTGCAGGTGAATCATTTACCACTAGAACCCCACATGCCAGTTCTAGTGAAGCCTGGTCTACTGACAACACTGCACCATTTGTTCAGTGTTCTACTGGACCACCAGGCTTGACTGTCCCAGCACCAACCACTACTGGACCACCAGGCTTGACTGTCCCAGCACCAACCACTACTGGACCACCAGGCTTGACTGTCCCAGCACCAACCACTACTGGACCACCAGGCTTGACTGTCCCAGCACCAACCACTACTGGACCACCAGGCTTGACTGTCCCAGCACCAACCACACCTCAGGAACTTGTTCAGTTATTATGCGAGATTTACTGAAATATTTGGCATGTGAAACAAATGTTAATGCCTGACAACCTGTTCACTGCTCCTAACCAAGCAAAGAATGAGTGGGAAGAAGTGAATGTAAAAGAGCTTGCCAGACATTTGCGACTGACACAGTTGATGGGAATTATGTAGAGGCCAGTGATATCAATGTACTGGTAAAATGTAGCATGTAGCTTCTTTCCGTTTTTGTATAACTTCAAAGTGATAACGATTGCTAAGTATTTTCATACTCATAACAATAATACCATTCCAGAAGACAATACTCTCATTAAAGTTAGAACAATAATGGTATATCTAACAAACAAGTTCAAAACATACTATATTCCTCAAACATCTGTCTGGATGATGACATAGCGACATGTTCGGGCCGTCTATCTTCAAAAGATTTAATCCAAATAAACCTGGTAAGTATGGAGTAAGGCTGAACATACTAGCTGAATCAAAGACTGGTTACAGCTTCGATTTTGAAGTATATGCAAAAATTGGGAAGAAAACAATTTTAAAGACATTGATGACACCACTGAGGAGCAAAGGTTTCCATTATATATATGGATAACTATAACTCCCTTCAACTTAGGGAACAGCAGCTTAAAGCGTATACCCCTGAGGTACTCTCAGATTACAGCGTAGTGCACCCAAAGATCTTCAGTAGAAGCAAAAAGGAAACAGAGTATTAATGAGAAAATCCATACGAGCCGTGATGAGGGTTTGAACCTATTCGGTGGGTGATCCCACACACACACGCCCCCATTAACTATTCCACAACATGGTATAAGGGTTGCAACCTGGAGTTCTACTGAACACAAGGATTTCCTGCGGCTAAAGCCGAAACCTGACCAGGAGTTTCACACAACCCCCCCCCCCCCATGCACTCTGGCTATGTCATCCAGGAATGGTGTACCTCTGACTCTCCCCCTTTTAATACGCAGAGTAATCAAACTAACGTGACTGCACCAATGAGAACATCCGTAGGATCCGTGTGAGGGTTCGAACCAGGGCTTGTGCATGGGAACACCCACACATAGGTTCGAACCCTCACACGGCTCCTACGGATTTTCTCATTGATGCAGTCACGTTTGAGTGATTACTGTGTGTAGATTATTATGTAGAGGTTCCTTTCCACTGGTACGTTAATGAAGACTTTAAAGGTCAAGGAAAGCCAAGATCTTGTGGGGTTTTATCATTTTAAGAATGATGAATTCGTTGCTAGGTTTAAAAGGGACTGTTTGGGAGGCATTGAGATATTATTTGGTTCAATATCTCTGCGAGTATACAAGTTGTCTTGGGGATCTGCAAAATTACATTACCATTGCCAAAAAAAGTAATGTAATTCAAAATAACTCTTTCTAATTTTAAGCCTTTAATCACTACATTCGCTGCATCTGTGAGGGAGTTCACAAGATTTTAAAAATTCAGTTTAAGCTGTCCTCAGAGCAAGTCCATTCCATCCAGAGATCATTCCACCCCAAAGAGCATCAATTTCAACTTATTCATTCAAAATAGGGATTTTCTCTAATAAAAATTAATTTTGCTATATATTAGCAAACTGTGCATATTTAAGCATTGGTTAGGTTAGGTGTTTAGGTTCTGTGGGCGATTATTTGTATTTGTACTACGTGGGTGAAGTGTTTGTTTACCCGAGACGCTGTGCGTAATAGTGGCTTCATAGGTTGTGTAACTCCTGTTGCTACAATTTGTACATTACTACTTTGTTCTTTGAACACATTCTTTTGAATAAAATTAATTGTAGTGCATCTGCCGAGTTGTGGTTCGTACAAAAATCAGTGAAGCACTTGTTCGAGAAGTGTTCATATTCCATCAGGTGAATCATGTAATAACTGCTTTTCATTCATAAACGGGATTTGGCTGTTGTATGGAATACATTGGCTTTTGTTAATGAGCACAGGCTGCTCTTCTGGGGCTCGTGTAAAAACATTAAATTCCTATGTCTTTTAGGACAGCTGTACCTTTCTCAAAACACACTGTAGTGTGACGCATGTAGCGCACTTGTCAGCCCTCGTCACTATTAATACCAATGTTATTGGTATTAATCAAGTCCTTAGCTGCTTGGTTTAATTGAGGTGTTAGGAGACCAGGTGTCGCACTTTTGTACTTAACTAAAATATATATTTTAATTATGCATCCCATGGGCGGTGGTGGAAATGGTTAGAGGCAAATAATTGGTTCAGAAATTGAACCCAATTGCTTGTTAAGCTAAGCAACTGACAATTTTGTGAAGCTAGTTACACAACTGTTAATATTACTTACACGTACATATTGTTACATAATGTACTGCGGTAATAAGTTGGATACTAGGAGACACACAGAATTGGTTTTGGCAGCGATGAGGTAGTGTCGTCCCGACTAGACCCCCCCCCCCCATGGGCTGCAGAGTGGAAAAGTTTTGGATATGTTAGATTGGGGCAAAAGTTGATTCCCTAGGGGCTTTAGAGTCTCGGGGTAGGGATTGGGGGGGGGAGGGGATCATGTGACTAGGGGAGACAGCCCAGGACCTACCCCCATCCCCACTGTCCTTACACAGAGTTCCATTTTTGTAGCGTCCTCTGCAATTGTCATCCACATTAGACGAACAATTTGAAACTGTCCGCAGTACTTTTGCCTTTGATAAAACCAAAGAGATTATTGGACGTGTTATCACCTACCGGGTAGAGTAGCCTAACAAAATCCTTTCCATCATTTTACAAAAGTAGGATGTTATGGATACAGGCCTGTAGCCTCCGTTTGACTTAAGTATAGGAATGATGACAGCCTCCTTCCATTTTCTTGGTAACTTTCCCTCCCTATAACTCAAATTAAACAAATCAAGTAAGGGACTTGGTTTTGTACCGGCTAAATAATTAAGAATGTCATGCGTTATTCCATCTATCCCCGAAGCAGTAGAGCTGCCACTTTTTAAAGCATCAAGTAGCTCATCCAGAGTTATCTCGGCGTTTCAAGGTGTAAGGCCACACTCAACCCCGTTTCCCTCTCCCAGGGCCTCCCCCCGCCAACCAAAGTGCTAATCACTTTAACAGCTTTAAGTGTGTGCGAGTTTCTATCCCCAGTCCAGTAATGGGTTCCAGGAGGGTGGTTCGCCTCTCGTTAGGCAGTTGGGTAGGCCGCTTTGAGGGCCCCTGCCTTTCATTAGGTCTTCCTGGAACATTCGTTAGGCTTGTACTCCACTGTACTAGCCATCTGGTTACCGTAATGCTGCCGAGACCAGGCGGTCCTTTAGGGACTTGCCTCGTCTCCAGGCCAGCATCGGGGGGTTCTTGTGGAAACCTGTCCCACGACGGGTGGTCGCTGTACGTGTCATGTAGCCAGGTCCACACGTCCCAGAGTGCTGCTCTGAGCGGTTCCTCTAAGCCCGTGTAGAAAGTTGCAGGGAAGATGCCGCGAGCTAGGGGATCACATCGTGTTGGTTGAAGGAGTTATTCCCCTGTACGGTCTCGTAGGTTCCTATCGGCTCGCTGGAGGACTACTTCTGTGAACCCTCTGTTTCGGAACTTCTCCCAGAGGTGCTGGAGCTGTAGGGTCTCATCGTTGCTATTGATCCTTTTTAGGCATAAACATAGGGAGAAAGTTCTTGAGGGGCCTTGGGTGGCATGAATCGTATCTTAGGTCTATATGTAGGTTGGTTGGTTTATAGTAGGCTCTAGTGCAGAGGAGCCTACTGACCGGATCAATTAAGACTGTCGTGTCAAGGAAATTGATCTCCTCTGCATTCCTCTCGATCGTAAAATGCAGGTTTTATGAACCGCGTTTGCCCATGCGTGAAGAGAGTCCAAGACCTGGGGGTGGGGACCAAGTATTACTCCAAAAATGTCGTCTATGTAGCGTAAGTAGATGGAGGGTTGTTGGGGCGATTCATCCTTTGGACTTCGAAAACTTGGTGGACGAAGATTTCCGCTATGGCTACACTGCTAGAGGCTCCAATGGCAGTGACTTTTACTTGCCTGTAGGTGGCGCTGTTGAACGTCAGGACTGTCCCTCGTCTCGTGAAGGAAGGCTTCTATCAGAAGTGCACGGGCTAGGGGGTGCCAGACTCCAGCGTCCTTGAGGTCCTGTCGTATCCTCTAAACGTTGTCGACGACAAAATCTACCACGACTGTGGCTACTTCACGTTGAGGAATGCTAAGGTACAAGGAGTTGATGTCCAAGGAGAACAGTGTTGCTTGCGCCGGGACCGGTCCCATCGAGTCGTTGATTGCTTTGTTTCACAAGGAAATAGGTTGTCAACTAACCTTTCATCCAGTAGGTGCAGGAGGGGGTCGAGGAGGGCCGTGCAGGTCCAATGTATTGGACGCATAAGAGCCCTACAGCCGTTGAGAACCGGGCGCCCCGGCCAGGAACCTGTAATGGGGTCAATCCCCTTGTGTATTTTTGGGAGCAGGTACAGGGGTGGGAGCTCAGAGTTTAAGGATATGAAGAAATCCCTGGCTGCAGCTCTGAAAATCCCTCCTTGTCCCTCGTTCCTGTACAAATCCAGGACCAAGGTTCTGCTTCTGGTTTGGGCGTTCGCCAGGGTGACCTGGCCATTGAGTACGGGTTGGTAGGTAGTCGTATCTGAGAGGTGCCTTTCCATTTCTCTCTCATAATTACCTCTGTCCTACATCATGACCGCTCCTCCTTTGTCCGGGGGCTTGACTACGTCCCTGTGCTCCTCGAGATCCCATAGGGCTGCCCATAGGGTGGACTGCAGGTGGCACAAGGGGCGGGTGTCAATCTGCTCCTAGAGAGACCTGGAAGCCTGTAGAATCTGCTCATGGAGGCCGTTAAGGCGGAAAGAGTTAGGTTGCATGGGGCGGGCTCGGTTTAGGTAGCGTGCTGATAATGAGAGGATGGCAGGTCTATGCCTCGGGGGAGGATAAGGATTTTGGTGGGGGCCCTTGGTCCAGAGGGCACTCCACGTACTGTTAATATGGGTTTCTAGGTCTTCTAAGGCCTGCGCTGCGATCTGGTGGCGTTTTTGCCAGGGAGGAGGGCCCGTGACGAACGTCAGGCCTCTGCTCAGGAATGCATGCTCAGACCGAGACAGGGGGACCTCGCTAACGACAGTTAACCTCTCTAGGTGCACCCTCCTCCTCGTCTCCCGCGCTGCTAACGCCTGGCATTCCCTCCACCTGTCCACCCTTTCCCGTCTGTGTCGTTGCTGGCCGCGCTCCATGGACTGTTGCTGTCCGCGTTTCTTGCGAAAAGGGGGGGGGGGGGGGGGGTCACTGATCTGTCCAGCTGGTGTTTGTCTCTAGTTCCCAAACCCTGTCTGGTAGGGAAGGTAGTCGGGTGGGGGGGGGGGGAACCTGCAGGGTGCTCTGTCTGGGTAAGGGTGGGAAAGGGGGGGAGGGGGGTTTCTGGCATGTCTGGGCGAGAAACGGGGCCTAATGTGTTTGTCCGGAGTTTGGGTTTGGCGATGGTTCGGGCGGGGAGGGGTCCACGGAAGGCCTGCCCGACTGGCAACGAGGTGCATCTCTCTATTAGGGGCTTAGCGCCTCTCTCAGTTTGGAATCCAGCGTCTAATGGGCTGGGGGCATTGTGATTTTTGTTGTCATACCGGGGTGGGGCGCCGACGGTTTCCCCTCTGGCAGGGGCGGGTAGGGGGGTGTCCTATTGCCCCGTGGCTGGTTTGGGGTGGGGGGGGGGAGGGGTAAGGAACGATCACCGGGTTCACCACCTCAACCGCCTGGTCCAGTGCTACTCCTATTGGCCCCAATGTGCTTACTGGATGAAATGGGAGGCCGACTGCTTTGAACATGATTCTTGTGTCCTCCATCTTTCTTTTTGTCCTGTGCAGAGGACTTCACACCCTTCACCATGGCCGATGGTGAAGGGCCGTGTGCCCCCTCTTCCTGAATGGGTAGACCCCACGCGGTTTTTGTGGGCAGGAGAGCTGGTATTAGTTTTGGTGGTGGGGGGGGGGGGCTTCGGCTCGGCTGTAGGCGTGGTGGAGTTCGTTTGAAGCCTTTTGAGCCTTTCAGGGCATTTCAAGTTCCAGGCATGATGTGCCTTGGAACAATTTGGGCATTTTGCCTGAACAGGGTGGTTTGCCTCGAGTTTATCAATACATGTTTTTGTATCATGGGGCTGGCTGCAGACTCCGCACCTCACTGGGCGTTGGCAGCCATCTTTGTGATGCCCAAATCTCTGACATCTAAAGTATCCTAGGGGTTCTGGGGTGTAAGGCCTGTGTTGGAACACGCCCCAGATTCCAAGGTCAAGTTTCTCCGGGATCCGTCCTCTTACTGTGAGAAGGACTTGTCGAGTTTCCTGTTTTGTGGTTCGTACTTGGCATCTCTCTGCTGACACCACATAGTTCAGCTTTTCGAGATGGCCAAGGGCCATATGCAAGGGATAGTGGAGGACAATGATTTTACTTATTTTATCCTCTGGTTTCAGTTCCTCACATTTTGCGTAATTTTTTAGAATCGTAGCGGCCGACTCGTCTTTAGGCCTCAGAATGTATTCTCCTTTGAGATTAGGTTTTGCTCTGACCTGGAACTGGGGGTACTCTTTTTCCAGGTCCACTACAGTAGCGTAGGAAGACTTACCTTCCGTGTGCTGCACTTTGAAGATTGGAAGCGTAGATCTAGTCTGAGGCGCTGGGAGAGCTTGAGAAGCTGGAGAGATTAATGGGCGATGGGTCGTCATGGAGTGGCTTGTCCTGTTTGCCTTATTCACGTGATGCCACTCGCCGTCACTTTCGGAACTAGTATCCATTATCGATGGTCTTTAACCTACACTGAGCAGCATTGCTGGATCGAATATAATTCAATTGGAATTAAGAACATAAAAACATAAGAACAAAGGTAACTGCATAAGGCCTATTGGCCCATACGAGGCAGCTCCTATCTATAACCACCCAATCCCACTCATATACTTGTCCAACCCGCGCTTGAAACAATCGAGGGACCCCACCTCCAGCACGTTACGCGGTAATTGGTTCCACAAATCAACAACCCTGTTACTGAACCAGTACTTACCCAAGTCTTTCCTAAATCTAAACTTATCCAATTTATACCCATTGTTTCGTGTTGTCTTGTGTTGATATTTTTAATACCCTATTAATATTCCCTTTATGTCCATTTATCCACTTGTAAACCTCTATCATGTCACCCCTAACTCTTCGCCTTTCCAGTGAATGCAACTTAAGCTTTGTTAATCTTTCTTCATATGAAAGATTTCTAATTTGGGGAATTAACTTAGTCATCCTACGCTGGACACGTTCAAGTGAATTTATATCCATTCTATAATACGGCGATCAAAACTGAACTGCATAATCTAAATGGGGCCTAACCAGAGCAAGATATAGCATAAGAACCACACCAGGTGTCTTGTTACTAACGCTTCGATTAATAAATCCCAGTGTCCTATTCGCCTTATACTGAACATTCATGCATTGATCCTTTTGTTTTAAATTCTTACTAATCATAACTCCCAGATCCCTTTCGCAATCCGACTTCGCAATCTCAACACCATCTAGCTCGTTCCTATCTTGTAACTCTATCATCATTACCTAGCCTCAGAACTTTACATTTATCAGCATTAAACTGCATTTGCCAATCCTTTGACCATTTCAAAACCCTATCTAGATAAACTTGAAATAATAGTGAGTCCTCCTCCGAATTAATTTCCCTACTGATTTTCGTATCATCGGCAAATTTGCAGATGTTGCTACTCAAACCTGAATCTAAATCATTTATATATATTATAAACAACAGAGGTCCCAGGACAGAGCCCTGAGGTACTCCACAAACAACATTATCCCACTCTGACTTAACCCCATTTATACTAACTCGCTGTTTCCTTTGGAATAGCCATGCCCTAATCCAAGTTAATATAGCACCCCCAATACCATGAGCTTCTATTTTTTTTAATTAGTCTTTCATGTGGCACTGTATCAAAAGCTTTGCTAAAGTCAAGATACACATCACAATCCTTACCACTATCACTGCCTCAACTATGCTGGAATAAAAAGTTAGCAAATTTGTTAAACATGAACGGCCATTTGTAAAACCAAGTTGCGACTCATTAATTAATTTGTTTTTCAAGATGGAGACGAATTGTATTTGCAATTATTGATTCAAGTAACTTTCCCACAATAGACGTTAGGCTAATTGGTCGATAGTTTGACGCAAGTGATCTATCTCCTTTTTTAACAATTGGTACCACATTAGCTACCTTCCATGACTCTGGCACTCTGCCAGACTCTATTGATTTATTAAATATGGTAGACAGTGGCTCGGAAAGCTCCTCTTTGCATTCGTTAAGCACCCTGGCAAACACTTCATCCGGCCCTGGGGATTTGTTTGGTTTTAGTTTTTCTAATTGTTTAATTACATGCTCCCTGGTAACTGCCAAACTAGTCAACCTGTCCACATCCCCACCCACATAGACTTGTTCGGCTGAAGGCATATTGTTAAGTTCTTCTTTAGTAAATACAGATATAAAATGTTTGTTAAAAATACTACTCATCTCCTTGTCATTATGCGTTATTTGACCTGTCTCAGATTTTAATGGACCTATCCTTTCCCTAGTCTTAGTTCGATATAACTGAAAAAACCCTTTAGGATTTGACTTTGCTTGCTCTGCTATGCGAACTTCATAGTTTCTTTTTGCTTTCCTAATCTCTTTTTTAACATTTCTAACCAGTTGTATGAATTCCTGTTCTAACCTGACTTCCCCATTCTTAATCCTTTTGTACCAAGCTCTCTTTTTACCTATAAGGTTCTTTAATTTATTTGTTATCCACTTTGGGTCATTAGTATTCGATCTATTCAATTTGTATGGTATACTACGTTCCTGTGCTTTGTTTAGAATATTCTTAAATAAGTTATATATTAAATCCACATCGAAATCCCCTTTTACGTCACCTATCGCTGGGTTCATGTCTCGCTCTAAGACCGGCCCACACCCCATACCCAAGAGTTTCCAATCTATTTGACCCAAAAAATTTTTTAGGCTATTAAAATCAGCTTTTCGAAAATCTGGCACTTTAACAGAATTTTCTCCTACAGGTCTATTCCATTCTATGCTAAATCTGATTACTTTGTGATCACTGTTCCCTAGCTCACTCCCTATTTCGATGTCATTAATTTGTGTTTTCCTGTTAACACTAAATCTAAAATATTATTTTCCCGCGTTGGTTCCTTAATGTGTTGCGTAAGAAAGCAATCGTCAATTAATTCTAGAAAATCATCTGCTTCACTATTCCCTGTTTTGTTCACCCAGTTTATTCCACTATTTATTTATTTATTTATTTATTTATTTATGCATATACAAGAATGTACATAAGGAATGTGAGGATACAATTATGGTAATTACAGTCTTGTAAAGCCACTAGCACGCGCAGCGTTTCGGGCAGGTCCTTAATCTAAGAAAATTTTAAGGAGGTAAATACTTGCAAAATTTATAGACAAAAAAATGATAACAGATTACATGGAATGAAAAAAAAAAAAGATGAGAGAAAATTATAGGTACAGTATATTAAAGCACATAGGTAGCTATGATTGATTGCAATGACAGCTTAAAATGGTAGTTGACAACAAATTGGTAGGCACAATACAGCAGAAACAATATAAGATTGATTGCAATGACAGCTTGAATGGTAGTTGACAAAAATTGGTAGTCACAATACAGCATATGGCTAGCACATAAAAGAAGACAGCAATGAACACAATGATAAGGTTGTTTGATATTACATAAAAATTAGGAGATTGGGTACCACTAGGTACAGAGCAAATTTAAAGCTCAGTGTAGGAAACTAAATAGATGAAGTTAGGTACTTTTTGGTTTTGCTTTTAAATAAGGCAAAAGTTTTACAGTTTTTCAATTCACTAGGGAGTGAGTTCCATAGACTAGGTCCCTTAATTTGCATAGAGTGTTTACACAGATTAAGTTTGACCCTGGGGATATCAAAGAGATATTTATTTCTGGTGTGGTGATAATGGGTCCTATTACATCTGTCCAGGGAGAGTTTCAGAGCATGGTTTGCATTTAAGAACAGGGTTTTGTAAATGTAGTTGACACAAGAGAATGTGTGGAGGGAGTTAATATTTAGCAAGTTTAGAGATTTAAACAAGGGAGCTGAGTGTTGTCTGAAAGCAGAGTTAGTTATTATTCTGATAGCAGATTTTTGCTGTGTGATGATGGGCTTAAGGTGGTTTGCAGTGGTAGACCCCCATGCACAGATACCATAATTAAGATAGGGGTAGATTAGTGCATAATATAGTGAGAGGAGAGCAGAGTTAGGAACATAATATCTGATTTTGGAGAGTATACCAACTGTCTTAGAGACTTTCTTAGTTGTGTTGAATGTGGGTGCTGAAGTTGAGTCTCTTGTCTAGGAATAGGCCAAGAAACTTGCCATCATTTTTATTACTGATGTTAATGTTGTCTATCTGTAGCTGAATTGCATTTGATGATTTGCTTCCAAATAAGATGTAGTAAGTCTTTTCGATGTTTAATGTTAGTTTGTTCGTTGACATCCATAAGTGGACTTTTTTTAATTCATTATTCACAACATTATTTAGTGTATGTGGGTTGAGGTTTGAGTAGATAAGGGTAGTATCGTCAGCAAACAATATAGGTTTGAGAATATTAGAGACATTAGGCAGATCGTTTATATATATAAGAAATAGAAGAGGTCCTAAGATGCTGCCCTGTGGCACTCCAACGGTAATTGGTAGAGTGGAAGAAGTTGTATCATTGATGGTTACATATTGGTGTCTGTCACTAAGATAGGATCGGATGTAGTCAAGGGCAAGGCCTCGGATTCCATAATGCTGGAGTTTAAATAAGAGGTAGTTGTGATTAACAGTATCAAAGGCTTTTCTTAGGTCAATGAAGAGTCCAATCGGAAACTCATTTTTGTCAAGGGCTGAGTAGATAATGTCAAGGAGACTAATGATTGCATCATTGGTACTCTTTTGGGACCGGAAGCCAAACTGGCAGGGGCTGAGTATGTCGAATTTTACGAGGTAGGAATAGAGCTGTTTGTAAATAATTTTTTCAAATATTTTTGATAGAATGGGTAGATTTGATATTGGTCTATAATTGTTTATGTCCGCCGGATTGCCTCCTTTATGGACTGGCGTTACTCTTGCTTTTTTGAGGATATCAGGGAAGGTGTGACACTCTATAGATTTGTTGAACAGTAGTGCTATGGGTGGGGCAAGGGCATGGGAGGCTCTCTTGTACACAATGGACGGAATTTCACTGGTGTTCCCTGCCTTGGTTTTTAGAGAGTGTATGATGGACACAACATCTGCCGGGCTGATTGGTGAAAGGAGAAGAGAGTTTGGATAGCTGCCTGAGAGATATGTGTTAATATGTGTCTGAGTCTGTGGGATTTTACTGGCAAGATTAGCACCAACCGATGAAAAGAAACTATTAAATTCATTTGCCATTTCTAAATCAGTTGACGGTATATCCCCATCCTTGTAGAGTTTTATTTGGTTATGTGAGTGTTGTTTAGTTCCTAGGATACTAGAGATAGTTTTCCAAGTGTTTTTCATGTTGCCTTTTGCTTCATTGAATCTATTCACATAATATGCAAGTTTTGCCTTTCTTATGATACTGGTAAGCATTGATGAGTACCTTTTAGCTACTTCCTTTGAAACTAGGCCAATCTTAACTTTCTTTTCATATTCATGTTTCTTGTTGATTGAGTTGAGAATGCCATTTGTGAGCCATGGATTGTTTAATCTTTTGTCAGTTACTTGCTTTGTAAGAAGGGGACAATGAAGGTTGTAGAGGCTTAGAGTTTTGGAGAGGAAGAGGTTAGCTAATGAATTTATATCATGGGTATTATTGAATTCAGAATCCCAGTTAATATTGTGAAGTGCCTCTGTAAGATTGTCTAAAGCTGATTCACTGTGTAGCCTAAATGAAAATTTCTTGCTTTTTGGTGGTGTTATGTCCATGTTCGCTATGAGAAAGGTAGGATAGTGGTCAGTTGTTCTGTCGTAGATTATACCAGATACAAGGGGAGCTGTTATGTTTGTCCATATGTGGTCCAAGGTAGTGGCTGATGTTTGAGTGACTCGGGTAGGTTTGGTGATAGTGGGGATTAGCATACAGGAGTTCATGCTGTTAAGGAAATAGTCAACTTGAGAGCAGTTTTGTTGACCCAGGTCAATATTAAAGTCTCCTCCCAGAATGATGTGGTTTTTGTTGAGATTGTTGTTTATAATAAGATTCCTTAGGTTGTCTGAGAAAGAAGCTATGTTAGTATTAGGAAATCTATAGATGGCTCCAATAGTCAAAGAGGATTTAAGGGATTTAATTGTAAACTGAGCAAAAGTATATTCACAGTAGTCATCTCTGTCACTAATAACACTGTTGCAGATAAATGTATCTCGGTAATATATAGCTGTGCCACCACCTTTTTTATTAGGCCTACAGTTATGAATGGCTTTATAACCAGCTAAGTTGTAGAGTTGGGTATAGTCTTTATTTAGCCAAGTTTCTGTTAAAATAATGAACGATAGGTTAGTACCTAGTGCTGTGAGTAGTGCATTTAAATCGTCAAAATGTTTACCAAGTGATCTAACATTTTGGTTATAAACTGATAGATAGGTGCTATTTTGGAGTTTGTTTTTAGCCTGGTGTGCTGTGAAATACTTACAATAATGATGATCAATGTGCTGGTTGGTATAGATATGAGACAGAAGATTTTGATCAGGATCAATATCAGTGTGCATAGAGATGCAGAGGGATCACGATACAAGATACACGATACAGCAAAACACAAGAATAAGAGCAGATACAATAAAATAGTAACAATTTAGAAGTAAAATAAAGATCCAATAGATAGCCAGGGAGGACACAGAAGTTACATAAAATAAAACACAAAAAATCAGTAGAGACTGACAATATAAATGTAAAATAAAAAATAATAAGAAAAATAATAATCATAAAAAAATGATCTTGAAGATAATTAGCTTAGTAATGGTTAATTAACAGGGTAATAAAAAGCCCTAGGTTTAGTGACAAGGGGATTAACTAAGAACAAATAATTAAGAGTATAAAACAGGCAAAGATGACAAACAAAAAATAAAGTAAAAATTAAAATAAAAATAAAAATAAACACCTTTGGAAAGGAAAGGCAGAGCTTAAGTACACTTTGGTTGTATGTGAGACTACAAATTATGTTCTGGTTATTCAGCTGATATCCCACAGTCATCCAGGAAAGAAGTGAGGTGTGCTTCAGTGGTTATGACATAAGTTTTTCCAGAGTCAGTCTTCCTAGCTATTATTTTACCATCGCGCACAAAACAATGTTTAATAGCTAAAATTAAAGTCACCCATGACATAAATTCTGTTAGATCTAGATGCTCTAGATATTTCATTCCATAGATGCTTTGCTTCCATTGTCTAAATTTGGTGGCCTATGTATAACTCCTATTATAATATTATTTGCTTTTTCGTTTAATTCTATCCAAAAAGTTTGTGTGGGGCTCAGTTTTGATTCCCTCTTTGAGACTACATTTCAAATTGTCCCTAACATATATGGCTACTCCCCCTCCTCGTCTAATATATCTATCTGTGTGAAAGTTTAAATCTATTTATCTGATATTCAGCTAATAGTTCTCTATTTTCTACGTTCATCCACGTTTCGGTAAGTGCAATAATACCTATTTTTTCTGTGCAGACAAGAGCACTTAATTCATTAATTTTATTTCTTAGACTTCTACTGTTAGTGTAATATATCATAAGTGAATTGTTATTTTGAGGCCCTTTTCTTTCCCTGATCATTTTGCCAATTCTTTTCTCCGACGAACACATACTTTTATTACCTCCTTCCTCCAAATCAATTCCCATACCACTATCTACTAACAGTTTAAACCCAAACAAACACCTCTAACCACTGGTTCCAACGAGTTCGCAACAGCAACAACCCCAGCCCTCGATAGATGCACCCTATCATGAGCATACATTTCATTTCTTCCATAGAAGCGTTCCCAGTTGTCTATGAAAGATATTGCATTTGATTTGCAATATCTTTCCAGCCGGCAATTGACACCAAGTGCCCTCGACATCCATTCATTTCCCACTCCCTTTCTGGGAAGAATGCCACATATGATCGGGATTCCTCCCTTGCTCCTAACTAATTCAATAGCTGTCCTAAATCTCTGTATTAGTTCCTCACTCCTAACTCGCCCAACATCATTACCCCCTGCACTAATACAAATAATGGGTTCGTTCCCATTTCCCGTCATATCATTCATGTTTTCAACAATATCACCAATTCCAGCTCCCGGATAGCAAACCCTTAATCTGTTCCCCCTATCTCTGGCACAAAACGTTCTGTCTAAATACCTCACCTGGGAATCTCCCACAACCAAAATTTGCTTCGGTACTGCCCTAACTTTCTGAGCAGCCTGAGGGGCCTGCGCTCCGCCGTTCCTCGCTGCAGGCGCACTACAGCACTCGTCCTCCAACACGGCAAATGAATTTGTCGTCCTTAGGGCGTCTGTAGGCGGCCTTGTCAAGGTCTTCTTAAGACCCCTGTCTTTCACTACTCTCCACGATGAGGTCTTGTCAACACTGGTCTCCTCCTTCTTTTCCTCTCGAAGTCTCAGCCGTCGTACCTCCTCCCGCAGGGAATCCATCTCTGCTCTCAGAGCTCCAACCAAACTCACCAAATCATTAACTAATCCTTCCTTAATGAATTCCATGATGAAATTCAAATGATCACTTGTGGAGTGGTCTGGTGAGTGAAGGTGATGCTCTGTGCTACTGGAGACAGTCGAACTTCTAGTGGCACTACTGTTGATTTAGGGCAATGCATACAACTGGATGATTACAGACTTCCCTCAGACATGCTTCCCCTGCAACGAAGTTGGACTGAGATCACTAACTTGGGGCAGGATCGATGGGCAACAAACCTACGGAAAGTATGTATGAATGTCTCGGCACATGTCTGGGGTCCCTACAGAGTATTAGGGATGTTATTTTGGAGATAAATATAGCCTCTGCGATTAGATTGAGGCGGCGGAGCTAATGAATTAATGTACGTTATGATATGTAATGAACAATGTATGTTAAAGTATAATAGGAGAGCATATATGAGTATCCTATGTTCTGATCTTAGAGTATTCCCGAATGTATTGTTTTGCCTAAGAGAATTCACACTACCATGGGAGGATTGTAATGTAGATGTAGTAATTATTCTCCTGCAAAAGAACAAAATGTGTGTGAGATAGCAGAGCTGAGAGCACCATGTAACTGTGTATTTAGAGAATTACCTATAGAAAACACATGTATATTGTGATGGATCAGTAGCTAGGGATCACTAGCAAAAACTGCCACTGCTTTACCTGTTGTAAAGGTTAAGATTCCTCAGTTTTGCACAAATTAAGGAGCAAATAAAAAAAAAATATTTGCATCACAAGTCGCCCCAAACCCAAAGTAGCAGAAGGAAGACTGTTAGACCAACAAGACACCGTGTACCCTCCTCTTTCAAACCCGGCAAAAATATATCGAGACATTGCAGTAGCCATACACAGACCTCAAAATTGGTTACAAGTGGTGCTGAGAGGTAATAAACTCAATAGTTAAAGCGTGTCATATCTGTGGAACAGATGCAGGGGGCACCACTATTGCATTTCTTATTGGAAAGTGAAGCAACTGAAGCCCTGTGCACAAAACTCAACATTAATGCAATGAGAGCAGCTGCATTAGATTAAAAAATCACAGCGACTACAATGCAGTTGAATAATGGGACACTAGTGAACACTGTACACTACATCCACCACCAAGGTAATGTTATCAAAACAAGACTAAAATCAGTGCGCTAAAACATAAGCAGTAAAAAAATGAAAAGGAGGAAACCACACCTCCATTTAAAACTTTGATGCAAATATCACAGTAACAAGGTTATTGTGAATAACAAATCTCAATTACGGGCTCACTATAGCCTGTGCTACATGGACATCTAGTTCTGAGTAGCTAAATCTAAAACAACGGCATCAGCAGCTTGGGATGTGGAAAGGCAGGATGCAGAGTCTATTAGGGAGTACACATCGGCACTGTATATACTGTTATTGGACACTGCTCAACTGACAATTTCTCTTCAATGCAGGCTGAACTTAAAACTGAATTAGCAGTATTACAGAAAGTAGTCAAATGTAGTAAAAATTCTTTTATTATTATTATTATTATTATAGACAGTAGAGCAGCGTTGGAGTCTTTAAATTAGCAGACGAGTAGTATACCAGAATATTGTAAGTGTATAGAGAATGTAAAATCTTTAGTAAAAATGGATGTGATATAAGATTTATATGGCTCCCTTCGCATATGGTAACATTGGTGAATGAGGCAGTTGATGTGATAACCATCAACTGCCTCATTCTGCCTCTGACGAAGAGAGCCTCGGAAAAACTCTTGTCGATGTTGTTTGGCAAAAAACTTTGAAACGGACATGAATCAAGATGATCCAAGAAGGTAAATAAAAAGTAAAGAGAACGGCTATTGTGGACAGCAGTAACGCACACAAGCATTATGCGTCCTTCACTTATGGTAGAGGAAAGTCTATCGGGAAGGATTCAATTTGCATGAGATTAAGAGTAGGATACAAATGTTTTTGGCATTACGGTGTTGTCAGTGAAATAGACAAGGAGTGTAAATTATGTAATATGCCGCACGCCCACACACCTTAGATCATTATGTATGTGTCAACTTAATGATAACTATATAAATAAGGAAATAAGTAGTGTACCACCTCAATTTTAGATGTGTGATAATGGTGTGATACAGAATACTTTGGAGTTACAAACACTTTTACCCAAGAGTGTAACACTTATATGCTGTGTTTTCTGTATTAACCTGCAATGTAAAATGTGTTTCTTGTACTTTGATTCGTGAAGTTGTGTGCCTCTTGAGGGACTTGAAGTAGAGGGTAGAAATAGCCTAAGCTACTTTATCCCTTTGAGATGTATTTTATTGTTTCTGTAAACGTACTTAAACCATTTTGAGAACGCACAGTTTGATCAAAGTTTCCCCAATTGTGTGTTTCTGCATTGCTATATCTTAGTCATACAACAGAATTAGCTTCAATTATCTTTTACCTTTTTCTTGGGACTCCCCTGCTGAATTTAGTTTAATTTTTTTTAGAGCATTCAAGACGCTCAAAATGTTTGTCCTTGTTCTTGTGTATGAACAAGAACCTTGTTGTGTATTCGTCTCCGTGGTGTAGTGGTAAGACACTCGCCTGGCGTTCCGCGAGCGCTATGTCATGGGTTCGTATCCTGGCCGGGGAGGATTTACTGGGCGCAATTCCTTAACTGTAGCCTCTGTTTAACGCAACAGTAAAATGTGTACTTGGATGAAAAAACGATTCTTCGCGGCAGGGGATCGTATTCCAGGGACCATAGGATTAAGGACTTGCCCGAAACGCTACGCGTACTAGTGGCTGTACAAGAATGTAACAACTCTTGTATATATCTCCAAAAAAAAAAAAAAAAAAAAAAAAAAAAAAAAAAAAAAAAAAAAAAAAATTTTGCAAATGTCTTCAACTTTCTTTATTTCATAGAATCATTTGGCAATGCTTTGATACAAAAAACACATTGAGGTCTCTTTTCTCCATAGATGATGATGGACGTGAATTCACATTAAACATATGAAGCGTCGTACGCTCTTTAGCTGACACACATGATAGGCTACAAATTCTGAATCTAAAACACAAGAATAATTCAGACTGTATTAATAAATTTATAATATACATAATTTTTCCGTGTAAGCAGCGAGGGGGACTTCATACTCCGATATCCTAAAGAGAACTGGGTCAAACTATCAGCCAACCAAATTAAGGGACGTCCTTTAAGGAATTTATACGGCTACATTGGTAGTATTACAACGAACGCACAGTTAGCTGATTCTGATATTGGTTTCAAGTCACATGACCAAGTAGTGCTAGCCAGCTTACCAGAGCATTGTCAGGTAGCCAGTAAGGGCACCGGGTTAGGGAGTCAGTCAGGTGATGGGGGTGAGTGAGTAAGGGCTTGCCATGGCCTTGGCTGCAGTGCCACCAAGTTTTGTAGAAAATGTGCAGAAGTATATGGAGTTAGACGGCCGTTTGAGTGCCATAAAGTTTTTCTAAAGGGATCGAACATCTAAGCTGGTATTGTTCTGTATTACACTCGTATGAGCCAATAGCCCTCTGCAGTTACCCTCATTCTTAAACACACGATGACTAATGTATACAAATTCGCTTATTCATCGATTGATTGACAGTGTCAAGTTTATTTTTTTTATATCAACTTTGTATTTTAATGGATTTAAAACAAATTTATCAATATGGAGTATATGACTCACATGGGGGGGGGGGGGGGGCAAAAATGGAAACTGGGTTGTGTGATATTAGTGAGTGCCATTTTCTTTGCTCTATATAAAATGAGAAGGATGAGGGGTAGGGGGGTGTAATTTTGACATTATTATAAAAGATTGAGAACCGGTCGGCCGAGCGGACAGCACGCTGGACTTGTGATCCTGTGGTCCTGGGTTCGATCCCAGGCGCCGGCGAGAAACAATGGGCAGAGTTTCTTTCACCCTATGCCCCTGTTACCTAGCAGTAAAATAGGTACCTGGGTGTTAGTCAGCTGTCACGGGCTGCTTCCTGGGGGTGGAGGCCTGGTCGAGGACCGGGCCGCGGGGACACTAAAAATAAAGCCCAGAAATCATCTCAAGATAACCATTGGTTTAAACGTTAAATGTCATGGCTCGGTGACGAGCACAAGTGGAATTGTTATTATCGGACTGTGGCGCTGGAAGCAAGTTTGTATTATTTTCGACTTGATTTTGCTAAGCCAACAAACTCTAAAACTCACCCCCCCCCCCCCCCCGAACTAAAAAAAAAACCATGGGGGAAAATACCCCTGTACTAAACAGTATATAACACTCAATTTACATTTCAGCCATACATGTAATAAACTACATATATAGATATGAAGTAACAGTATTATGAATATATTCAAGCATGTATTAATATCATGGATCAAAATCACTTCAAGGTGATGTAGATAGGCTTCCGAAATTATCAAAAACACCGGTAGATAGTTTAATTCTGACGAAAGTAAGGTTATGAGGCAAGGTAATGATGATAGTCACAGGATATCAGGGGAAAGGTGATGAGATTGCGAAAGGTTTCTTGGTCATAATTAGTAAGAACTGTAAGCAAACAAAATCTATGCAAAACTGTTCGAAATAAGGCAAATAGGACCCCGGGAACATTTCTAGAAGCGTTAGCAATAAAACACCTTGTGTTTTCCTGCAGCTGTAACTAGCTCCTTAGGCCTTACTTGGATTACGAAGTTAAGTTTTGGTAGCCGTACTATAGAACGCGTCATGCATAGAATGACAATGTTAAGTTAACACCACGAATTAGGAACCTTCCATGTGGAAAAAGATTGTTAAAGTTTAATTTACAGTATCTAGAAAGGCGAAGAGTTAGGAGTATCCCTGATTAAAGTGTACACATTAAACTATGAGACAAAGTACATCTCACAGGGATAAAGTTGCTTAGTCTATTTCTACCTTCCCCCCCCCCCCCCCCCCACGTGAACAAACGGAAGAACGGGCATAACAAGGTTAAGGTATAAAATACATCAACACTTAATAGAATACGAAACAATGAATGAAAAATAGGTAAGTTTAGATTTAGGAAAGACCTGGATAAATACTAGTTTGGTCAGCGTTGTTTCGTGGAACAAATTACCGGGAAACATAATAGATGTAGGGTCCCTCGATTGTTTTACCGATCGTTCAACCGTTAACAGGAGCTGCCCTTAATGTCCAAATATTTTCTACTGTTCTGATGCTAGAAAGAATAATAATGGCAGAAGTTAATAATAATAATAATCACGAAATAATGGTACCAAATTAGACCATTTTCGAACTAGAAAAAATAATAAATTATGGTTTGTGAATTAGGTTGTAGATTAATGATACAAATTCAGGACAATGTTGGTTAGCAACCAAAGTGTCCACTCGAATAATGCATCCCATTTTAACGTCAAAACTCCAAAAAGCAATTTAGTTGATCATTTTATGCCCGTCGTAACAACTCCAGAGGACGGGCCGGCGTGTGACTGCTGAAGTGATTCATGTGTATGTTAGTGCTCAAGTTCATCATAAGCAAACTACCAAGACTGGATGTATTGATCAAAGGTTGCTTCAGCGACTATATATTTCATTATGTCCTTCTCATTGTAAATATCAAATAAGACTACTCAGCCTTAGGGAAGCTTAATTTTAAGAAGCGACTAAAAACATTTGCCCATAACACATTGGTTGTTCATTGGTTTAAGAGGTGAGAACACATGGCTGCTCTGCAAGATACAGAATTACAGGCTGAATTTGGTAAATGAGTCGCACGTTGTTAAAACATTTCATTTCATAATATATAAATTGTTTATTTCATTGTTTATATTAAACAATAAAATTACAACTTGGAATGTGAGATTTTAATTTTTTTAGGGTTTTTAATATATTTAGACATGAATCAGAGTAATTCTCTGGAACTGTGCGAGCGGCCTCAAACGCCCGTAGCGTCTAGATGTGACATCAGCTGCATTGACATTTCACGTGTAAGGTGTTCGTTATTGTCGTAAAGTTGACGAACATTATTTGTTAATGTTTGAGTTTGTCAGCCCGGGGCACTACATCCTTGAGCTTCACTATATATCCCAATTCTCCATCACTAAAGAAGTCTGGGATATCAACAGTGATGTCATTGATTGAACGTTTGTGTCTGGCTGTCAAATATTTTGCCTCGAAGGTGAACATCATGAGGGAGTCGCCTTCCTCTATGATCACTGATGGTATGTCAAGTCATGTCATGGGTTAACTTAATGTGTCAACGAACGTTTCTGATGAACGTTTTGCTTTAAGCATGTTGAGCATCTGGTTGGGGTCAGCATCCTTCACGACCTCTGGTGGTACATCTAGCAAGTTGGACAGCGCGGGCAGAATTGCTTTCTTCGTTTTTAAATGTTCCGGAAATAGATTTTGAAGTTCTAAAGGCAAACTACGAATTCGTTTAATTATTGTGCTTCTTTCCTAGAAGGTTTCCTTGGGCATAAACGAATTCCAGTTAACTCTCTTCGGGATCCCGAGGCTCATGTTTTCCATAGATGTAAGCCTTCATAACTGCAGTCACCATCACTACAGAAATGCAGTATTATCTCCCATTTTTCCAGTAGTAAAGTGATGTACTCGCACTCTGTCGATGATCTACTGATCTATCTGCACTGCTCTAAATAGCAAAGCGTCACTTGCGTTAATCGTCCGAAGGTGGAAAATGGTCAGATGGGTAGTTGATGAAGACTTGTGGTCGGTAGGTCCTATGGTGACCAAATAGATTAAGATTAAGCCACCTAAAAAGTGGCGCGGGAATGAATAGCCCAAAATGGGAGTCACTTTGGAACCATTACCAATAGCTGAAACTGGAGATCTGTGAATGGATAGATTTTTTTTTTTTTTGTTGGGGGGAGGGGTGGTTTGGCGGTCAAGGAGGGCAAGCAATACTAATTATAGAGCTAGTGAGTTAATGAAGGCCTCTAGGTCTTCCGTGTTTTCTTAGTCCGAGTCTTGTTGCTTGTTGACATGGCTGTGTTGTCATTGGACTTCAGTGATGTGGCCTCCATGAGGAGATCTTGCACGCACTAAGGAAAGTGTCGTGGCAATGGAGCTCTTAATGAAATTTCCTCGTCTGAGGAGTCCGTGGCGTATTTCGTTGTTGGGGGTTTTGATCTCCTAGCCTGAGGTTGGTTCTGAAGTCGACGAGTTGTGATGGAAGCTGGTTCGGTAACGTCGGTGGTGGTTGTGGTCAGAGAGCACGTCTGCGAGCGCTTCTTCTGAGATAGTGATGGAGGAAGCTTTTGGGATGGAATGGAAGATGCTGTTGTTTGTGCAGCCTGGGTCTATAGTGGAGCTGACGTCTAAGTTGATATAGACCTAGCAGTCGACCTTGTGGAAGTCCCGGGTGTGATAGTGGAGGTAGTGAGACTTGCGTCAGGGGCTGTGATGAGATCCAGGCCATTGTCTAGGTACAGCACATTCAGTTCCCTGATGAATCGGTGGTAGTCGGTCCCCATTGTCAAGGCTGGCTTGACTGGTAGGAGGAACCACTGTTTGGTAAGACTGGGAATCTTCTGGTTGGTTGGTGAGAGCTGAGGTGTTGGGTATAGCATCAGGGGCTCTGGTGGTGGGGTTGAGAAGGTTAACTTTCATGGTTTCAACCTGGGCCTTGATGATTTCCTTTCTGGCGGAAAACCGTGTGAAATTGCGGGTTGATTGCCGTTGCGGAGAAGGCAGCGATGGGTTGTCGATTTACAGATGGAATAATGGTCCTGGGTGCAAAGGCTGCACTTTTGGATGGGGTGCTGACACTTGTTGGTGGGGGTGGGAGTAATCGTAGCACGGAAAGCCCTTTCGGAGCTCATGGTATCGTTCTTTCTCCACTTGGAAGGGTGGAATCTTCATGCGGAAGCAGTGGAGACCATGTGTGGCAGCCTGGTTAGCTGCGGCTATGATGGTGAAGGATATCTTCATGGTGGTGTGCTTGTCATCGTTGGTATCGGTGCTGCAGGATATAACATCAAATGCTCTTAGGTTCGGGTTTTCTTCCTCGATGTTGGTAATGATCTCCGTTTGTTCTCAGTCCGTGATCCAGTGGCTGCTCCCGCTGATACTGTTCGGTCGGCGATGTACTGATGTGGGAAGAGAGAAAAGAAGTGGTGCACTTTTCTAAGTGCAATCGATTTATTTCTATTTTTTTTTCTTTAGGGATCCCTCACACAAGAGAAAAATATTTTTACCTTCTTGACCAAGGTCGATGGGTGTAATCAGACGGCTTCTTTTAAGATCTTAAAAACGTCGCTTTTGGTTTGGTTAACAACGATCTCGTGCTCAAACTCACGACAGTGGTAAATATGTTTCATTATTCTGCCTTGATAATGGTCTAATGCTTCATTTTCTCTTTATACCAAGTAAAAAATGAAAACATATGGGAAACAAGTCCTCTCATTTTATCTGTACAACGAACAAAACACACACAATAATAAGAATGGGGCGTTAGTGGAAGCAGTGAAGGACCCGACTAACCGCAAGAAGGGAGAGGGCGGACACTGGTATTGATGTTGTCCAGCCCCGGCTCGAGATAGTTTATTCCAGTTGTTGAAAATCTTTTAAACTACGGTTTTTTTGAAAGTAAAAACTCAAACTATGATGAAATGAGTGGGTGTTACTAGCAGGAAATTGTGGTGGAGGAGTCCCTACACGTTTGATGTCAAAGAGGGAGGGAGGGAACTCTTGGAGCAAGCGGGGGGTGGCAGCGAATGTGGTGGCGATGGTAAGAGGCAACCCGTTCTCGCAAATTCGTAAAGTCAATATTGACTTATTAAATATGTGCATAGGTGACATACTCAACATAATAGATACCCTTAAAAAGATTCATAGAAAACACCGACCTTACCTAACCTTGTTAGTATCTTAAGATAAGCATCTTATTGCTTCGTGATTACAATTATTACCTAACCTATAATAGGTATAGGTTAAGTAATAATTGTAATTACGAAGCAACAAGATGCTTATCTTAAGATACTAACAAGGTTAGGTAAGGTCGGTGTTTTCTATGAATCTTTTTAGGGGTATCTATTATGTTTAGTATATCACCTATGCACGTAGTTAATAAGTCAATATTGACTTTACGAATTTGCGAGAACGGGTTGTAAGAGGGTATGATCGTGTGTGCTTAATGAGTGTGTGTGTGTGTGTCCAGGCCCTGGTCTATAAATGAACCAGAAATATTATATTCTTACTCCAAACATTTGAAATGTGACGGTGGTGGTAGCACCGGCATTTGGTACACAGTTCTTATACAAAGTAAAAATGAAAAGATGTAGGGAAAATGTCCTCTCAATTCATCTGTACAACAAATAAAACACATCAAATAACATTTTACGATTGAATGGCGAGATGAGGGAAGATGGGGGTGTTGGAGGGCACGGCTAACCTGTAATGAGGCTAATAACCACGGTGAGTTCGTGTTCAAACTCATGACAGTGGTAAACTATTCGTTTCATTATTCTGCCTTGATAATGGTCTAATGCTTCATTTTGTCTTTATACCAAGTAAAAAATGAAAAGATGTAGGTAACATGTCCTCATTTTATCTGTACAAAGAATAAAACATTTTAAGACTGAATGGCACGTTATTGGTGTCCAGCTCCCAGCTCGACATGGTTAATTCCAGTAGTTGATGTGAGACGACCTCATAGTTAAAGGCTAGCAAATGAAGGATGAGTGAGGGTGACGCGGTCTGACAGCTCAACAATAAAGTGCGACAGGGACAATTGATCGTTCATGGTTAAATTGTTCCTCTGATTTTTGCCGAGTTGAGATTTATAGAATATTTTGAAAAAACGGTTTCTTGGAAAGTAAAAACTCAAACTACAATGAAATGAGTGGAAGAAAACACACTATTATTTGGTGACTGTTAAAATGAACACGCTCTAAGGCTAACTTTACATTTAAAATATTCTATTTGGGGCTAAAAAATTGACGTTTTCATGTTAAAAGAATAACAATGAATGATGTGCAGGATTGGCTAGTGTATAGCTATGACCCTGGTACTCTTCCCTCAAGGAGATACAAAACCTTTGTTATGGATTTAGATTTTTTTAGGAGTTGGCTGTCTGATTGGCGACGATTTTTTTGATAAACTTTCGCGGAATAAACAGATTGCTGTGAGCCCTCTTTAATCTGGGAATATTGCATGGATTTCTCTGCTTATATAACTTATGTTTTCCAAGTTTCCCAAGGAAAAATACAGACACTCAGTGATTGATGATTGGCAAGTGTGGTAGGAAGGGGGGGGTTTAAGGGAGCGAGCACGTGCGCCGGTGGTAGCAATAGACACCCTCTTAGCGTTAAGACCAGTAACGTCTCGACCGGGGCAGAGGGAACATGCCTCAGACTCTTCCTTTGACTGTAAACGATTAGGGATTATGGGCAGTATCAGACTGCTGGAGTGTTTTTACTTCTACAGCCGAAATTGGATATTAGGCTGTGACATTGTTTAAGTTCTGTGTCACTGTGTTAGAAAACCCACTCCATGTGTTGTTGATGTACCGCCACTATGGAGGCTAGAAACAACACCTTCAGATTGTCGACATAGGACAGACTACCCTTTTCCTTAATGTCTGTATTTTTTAAACTCGAGAGAGTGAGGGGCTGCTGGCGGGGGACAGCTGTATACCCCGTCCTGCCCATCCCCTCCCTCCCTCCCTCCTCTCACATTACCACTAAAGCCCTCGTGTGCCACTTCTCTTCTGCTTCCCACGCCTTTCTTAACCTAAACTTAAATACATAATATACCAGGTCTCCTAGGCATCTGATTACCCCACATATACTTTTAACTTACTTTTTTTTATTAACATATTAGGTACATCTGCATTAGTGCAGCTACCCTACACTATATGAAGTGGAGTACAGTGTGTCAAAAAAGCTAACTAGGTGATGCTAAAAAATCCCCATCACACAGGATGGTTAGTCATACAGAGGCATGTGATAAGCGGTCTGCACTGGCAGACTCCGGATGCATTTTGAGGATATCAACAACACAAGATTGAATAAGGTAGCAGTGGTAATACAAGTCCCCATCTCGCAGGATGGTTAGTCATACAGAGCCATGCGTTTAATAGCCTGCACTGGCAAATTTTGGGTATACTGTGAGGATATCTTCAAGAATACGAGAGTGAATAAAGTAATTGCAAAGCTCCAGGTACCTCATGCCAACTGGTCTGAAAGGTCTAATAACTGGGCATTCAGTGATGTAGTGCGGATCGTGCCGTAGTTCCTGCTCACAGAGTTTGCAACTGGAGTACTCAGGATTGGGAGACCCGTCACCTGCAGCCACCTGCCACAGGTAACGGTAACCCAACCTGATCCTTGCAACCACTGTGTCGCACAGTCTAGTGGACGTTTTGTGCTGTCCATAGATGTAGGTTTCAGATCTGAACAAATCATAGCTTTTTTTACTAGTACTTTCAGGTCGTTGGGAGTCAGTAAGTTCTTTCCTATCAGATCTGAATGTTTGGACCAATACAGTTTTGACAGCAGAGATGGGGATGTATTGACAGCATGTATTACTAGACATGTACACCAGCTTAACTCTACGCTCCAATTACATATACTTTCATCTTACACACCTGTTGCTGCACACGTGTTGCAATACTTCCTCCTACCCTTACAGTCCTCTTTTACAACTCTTTCACCCCGGGCGACCCAGAATGTGCCGCGAGACTTCCCCAGCGCGTGCCCGTGGGGACCTCCTGCACCCCTTGAGACGTGGCCCCTGCGCCGGTGACAGGTGTGCCCACTGGCATACCTGTCACCACAGATATCGTGCACGATCTACGTCTCAATTTATGCTACTACAGTGAATCTGGACATCGTTGTTAAACAATTGCTACAGATTGCTGCCCAAAATGCTACACATGCTAGTGGCTTTACAAGAATGTAAGAACGCTTCCACATATATATAAATACAATAAAATAAATAGTATACATCGTGCAAAACATGCTTAGATGTAGATGAAAATTTTTGCAAATGGAATCAATTTCGGTAAATGTCTTGCAATTTTTTGGGTGAAAATATATTATGGATGATGGTGGATGAATAAATACAAAGAATGAAATTGGGAAAATATTAATTAACCGGAAAAAAAGATAAGCCTACTTTCCCAAACAGCGTGGACTGTAAACAAAGATGAAATTGCAAAGCAGAGCAGGTTAATTGGAAGACAGTAATATACGTAGAGAGTATAAGGATAGGTCCATTAAAATCTGAGACAGGTCAAATAACGGATAATGACAAGGAGATGAGTAGTATTTTTAACAAATATATTATATCTGTATTTACTAAAGAAGAACTTAACAATATGCCTTCAGCCGAACAAGTCTGTGGGTGGGGATGAGGACAGGTTGACTAGTTTAGTAGTTACCAGGGAGGATGTAATTAAACAATTAGAAAAACTAAAACCAAACAAATCCCCAGGGCCGGATGAAGTGTTTGCCAGGGTGCTTAAAGAATGCAAAGAGGAGCTTTCCGAGCCACTGTCTACCATATTTAATAAATCAATAGAGTCAGGCAGAGTGCCAGAGTCATGGAAGGTAGCTAATGTGGTACCAATTAATAAGAAAATAGATAGATCACTTGCGTCAAACTATCAGCCAATTAGCCTAACGTCTATTGTGGGAAAGTTACTTGAATCAATAATTGCAAATACAATTCGTCTCCATCTTGAAAAACATAAATTAATAAATGAGTCGCAACATGGTTTTACAAATGGCCGTTCATGTTTAACAAATTTGCTAACTTTTTATTCCAGCATAGTTGAGGCAGTTGATAGTGGTAAGGATTGTGATGTTGTGTACCTTGACTTTAGCAAAGCTTTTGATACAGTGCCACATGAAAGACTAATTAAAAAAAATAGAAGTTCATGGTATTGGGGGTGCTATATTAAATACGGGAAAATAATATTTTAGATTTAGTGTTAACTAACAGGGAAACACAAATTAATGACATCGAAATAGGGAGTGAGCTAGGGAACAGTGATCACAAAGTAATCAGATTAAGCATAGAATGGAATAGACCTGTAGGAGAAAATTCTGTTAAAGTGCCAGATTTTCGAAAAGCTGATTTTAATAGCCTAAGAAATTTTTTGGGTCAAATAGATTGGAAACTTTTGGGTATGGGGTGTGGGCCGGTCTTAGAGCGAGACATGAACCCAGCAATAGGTGACGTAAAAGGGGATTTCGATGTGGATTCAATATATAACTTATTTAAGAATATTCTAAACAAAGCAGAGGAACGTAGTATACCATACAAATTGAATAGATCGAATACTAATGACCCAAAGTGGATAACAAAGAATTTGAAGAACCTTATAGGTAAAAAGAGAGCTTGGTACAAAAGGATTAAAAATGGGATGGTCACTTTAGAACAGGAATTCGTACAACTGGTTAGAAATGTTAAAAAAAGAGATAAGGAAAGCAAAAAGAAACTATGAAGTTCGCATAGCAGGGCAAGCAAAGACAAATCCTAAAGGGTTTTTTCAGTTATATCGTACTAAGACTAGGGAAAGAATAGGTCCATTCAAAACTGAGACAAGTCAAATAACAGATAGTGATGAAGAGATGAGTAGTATTTTTAATAAATATTTTGTATCTGTATTTACTAAAGAGGAACACAAGAACATAGGCAACCGCAGAAGGCCCACCGGCCCACACGAGGCAGCTCCCACCTATAACCACCCAATCCCACTCATATACTTGTCCAACCCGCGCTTGAAACAATCGAGGGACCCCACATCCAGCACGTTACGCGGTAATTGGTTCCACAAATCAACAACCCTGTTACTAAACCAGTATTTACCCAAGTCTTTCCTAAATCTAAACTTATCCAATTTATACCCATTGTTTCGTGTTCTGTCTTGTGTTGATACTTTTAATACCCTATTATTATCCCCTTTGTTATGTCCATTCACCCACTTGTAAACCTCTATCATGTCACCCCTAACTCTTCGCCTTTCCAGTGATTGCAACTTCAGCTTTGTTAATCTTTCTTCATATGAAAGATTTCTAATTTGGGGAATTAACTTAGTCATCCTACGCTGGACACGTTCAAGTGAATTTATATCCATTCTATAATATGGCGACCAAAACTGAACTGCATAATCTAAATGGGGCCTAACTAGAGCGAGATATAGCTTGAGAACCACACCAGGTGTCTTGTTACTAACGCTGCGATTAATAAATCCCAGTGTCCGATTTGCCTTATTACGAACATTTATGCATTGATCCTTTTGTTTTAAATTCTTACTAATCATAACTCCCAGATCCCTTTCGCAATCTCAACACCATCTAGCTCGTATCTTGTAACTCTATCATCATTACCTAACCTCAGAACTTTACATTTATCAGCATTAAACTGCATTTGCCAATCATTTGACCATTTCAAAACCCTATCTAGATCAACTTGAAGTGATAGCGAGTCGTCCTCCGAATTAATTTCCATACCGATTTTCGTATCATCGGCAAATTTGCAAATGTTGCTACTCAAACCTGAATCTAAATCATTTATATATATTACAAACAACAGAGGTCCCAGGACAGAGCCCTGAGGTACTCCACTAACAACATTATTCCACTCTGACTTAACCCCATTTATACTAACTCTGTTTCCTTGGAATAGCCATGCCCTAATCCAAGTTAATACAGCACCCCCAATACCATGAGCCTCTATTTTTTTAATTAGTCTTTCATGTGGCACTGTATCAAAAGCTTTGCTAAAATAAAGGTACACATCACAATCCTTACCACTATCAACTGCCTCAACTATGCTGGAATAAAAAGTTAGCAAATTTGTTAAACAAGAACGGCCATTTGTAAAACCATGTTGCGACTCATTTATTAATTTGTTTTTCAAGATGGAGACGAATTGTATTTGCAATTATTGATTCAAGTAACTTTCCCACAATAGACGTTAGGCTAATTGGCTGATAGTTTGACGCAAGTGATCTATCTCCTTTCTTAATAATTGGTACCACATTAGCTACCTTTCATGACTCTGGCACTCTGCCTGACTCTATTGATTTATTAAATATGGTAGACAGTGGCTCGGAAAGCTCCTCTTTGCATTCTTTAAGCACCCTGGCAAACACTTCATCCGGCCCTGGGGATTTGTTTGGTTTTAGTTTTTCTAATTGTTTAGCAGTTACCAGGGAGGATGTAATTAAACTAGTCAACCTGTTCTCATCCCCACCCACATAGAGTTGTTCGGCTGAAGGCATATTGTGAAGTTCATTAGTAAATACAGATATAAAATATTTGTTAAAAATACTACTCATCTCCTTGTCATTATCCGTTATTTGACCTGTCTCAGATTTCAATGGACCTATCCTTTCCCTAGTCTTAGTTCGATATAACTGAAAAAAACCTTTAGGATTTGACTTTGCTTGCTCTGCGAACTTCATAGTTTCTTTTTGCTTTCCTAATCTCTTTAACATTTCTAACCAGTTGTATAAATTCCTGTTCTAACCTGACTTCCCCATTCTTAATCCTTTTGTACCAAGCTCTCTTTTTACCTATAAGGTTCTTTAAATTATTTGTTATCCACTTTGGGTCATTAGTATTCGACCTATTCAATTTGTATGGTATACTACGTTCCTGTGCTTTGTTTAGAATATTCTTAAATAAGTTATATATTAAATCCACATCGAAATCCCCTTTTACGTCACCTATTGCTGGGTTCATGTCTCGCTCAAAGACCAGCCCACACCCCATACCCAAGAGTTTCCAATCTCATAAGAACATAAGAACATAAGAACAAAGGTAACTGCAGAAGGCCTATTGGCCCATACGAGGCAGCTCCTATTCTATAACCACCCAATCCCACTCATATAATTGTCCAACCCGTGCTTGAAACAATCGAGGGACCCCACCTCCACAATGTTACGCGGCAATTGGTTCCACAAATCAACAACCCTGTTACTGAACCAGTATTTACCCAAGTCTTTCCTAAATCTAAACTTATCCAATTTATATCCATTGTTTCGTGTTCTGTCCTGTGTTGATACTTTTAATACCCTATTAATATCCCCCCGGTTATGTCCATTCATCCACTTGTAAACCTCTATCATGTCACCCCTAACTCTTCGCCTTTCCAGTGAATGCAACTTAAGCTTTGTTAATCTTTCTTCATATGAAAGATTTCTAATTTGGGGAATTAACTTAGTCATCCTACGCTGGACACGTTCAAGTGAATTTATATCCATTCTATAATATGGCGACCAAAACTGAACTGCATAATCTAAATGGGGCCTAACTAGAGCAAGATATAGCTTGAGAACCACACCAGGTGTCTTGTTACTAACGCTGCGATTAATAAATCCAAGTGTCCGATTTGCCTTATTACGAACATTTATGCATTGATCCTTTTGTTTTAAATTCTTACTAATCATAACTCCCAGATCCCTTTCGCAATCCGACTTCGCAATCACAACACCATCTAGCTCGTATCTTGTAACTCTATCATCATTACCTAACCTCAGAACTTTACATTTATCAGCATTAAACTGCATCTGCCAATCCTTTGACCATTTCAAAACCCTATAGTGATATAGTCATTACAGATAGTGATGAAGAGATGAGTAGTATTTTTAATAAATATTTTGTATCTGTATTTACTAAAGAGGAACTTAACAATATGCCTTCAGCCGAACAAGTCTATGTGGGTGGGGACGAGGACAGGTTGACGAGTTTAACAGTTACCAGGGAGGATGTTCTTAAACAAATAGTAAAACTCAAACCAAACAAATCCCCAGGGCCGGATGAAGTGTTTGCCAGGGTGCTTAACGAATGCAAAGAGGAGCTTTGTGACCCACTGTCAACCATATTTAATAAATCATTAGAGTCAGGCAGAGTGCCAGAGTTTTGGAAAGTTGCTAATGTGATACCAGTTTTTAAGAAAGGAGATAGATCACTTGCGTCTAACTATCGACCAATTAGCCTAACGTCTATTGTGGGAAAGTTACTCGAATCTATAATAGCAAATAAAATTCGTCTTCATCTTGAAAAACATAAATTAATAATTGAGTCGCAACATGGTTTTATAAATGGCCGTTCATGTTTAACAAATTTGTTATCTTTTTATTCTAGCATTGTTGAGGCAGTTGATAGTGGTAAGGATTGCGATGTTGTATACCTTGACTTTAGCAAAGCTTTTGATACAGTGCCACATGAAAGACTGATTAAAAAGATAGAGTCTCATGGTATTGGGGGTGCTATATTAAGCTGGATTAGGGCATGGCTATACCAAAGGAAACAGAGAGTTAGTATAAATGGAATCAAGTCAGAGTGGGAAAATGTTGTAAGTGGAGTGCCTCAAGGCTCTGTCCTGGGACCTCTGTTGTTTATAATATATATAAATGATTTAGATTCAGGTTTGAGTAGCAACATTTGCAAATTTGCCGATGATACGAAAATCGGTAGGGAAATTAATTCGGAGGAGGACTCACTATCACTTCAAGTTGATCTAGATAGGGTTTTGAAATGGTCAAAGGATTGGCAGATGCAGTTTAATGCTGATAAATGTAAAGTTCTGAGGTTAGGTAATGATGATAGAGTTACAAGATACGAGCTAGATGGTGTTGTGATTGCGAAGTCGGATTGCGAAAGGGATCTGGGAGTTATGATTAGTAAGAATTTAAAACAAAAGGATCAATGCATAAATGTTCGTAATAAGGCAAATCGGACACTTGGATTTATTAATCGCAGCGTTAGTAACAAGACACCTGGTGTGGTTCTCAAGCTATATCTTGCTCTAGTTAGGCCCCATTTAGATTATGCAGTTCAGTTTTGGTCGCCATATTATAGAATGGATATAAATTCACTTGAACGTGTCCAGCGTAGGATGACTAAGTTAATTCCCCAAATTAGAAATCTTTCATATGAAGAAAGATTAACAAAGCTTAAGTTGCATTCACTGGAAAGGCGAAGAGTTAGGGGTGACATGATAGAGGTTTACAAGTGGATGAATGGACATAACCGGGGGGATATTAATAGGGTATTAAAAGTATCAACACAGGACAGAACACGAAACAATGGGTATAAATTGGATAAGTTTAGATTTAGGAAAGACTTGGGTAAATACTGGTTCAGTAACAGGGTTGTTGATTTGTGGAACCAATTGCCGCGTAACATTGTGGAGGTGGGGTCCCTCGATTGTTTCAAGCACGGGTTGGACAAGTATATGAGTGGGATTGGGTGGTTATAGAATAGGAGCTGCCTCGTATGGGCCAATAGGCCTTCTGCAGTTACCTTTGTTCTTATGTTCTTATGTATTGGGTGGTTATAGAATAGGAGCTGCCTCGTATGGGCCAATAGGCCTTCTGCAGTTACCTTTGTTCTTATGTTCTTATGTTCTATCTAGATCAACTTGAAGTGATAGTGAGTCCTCCTCCGAATTAATTTCCCTACCGATTTTCGTATCATCGGCAAATTTGCAAATGTTGCTACTCAAACCTGAATCTAAATCATTTATATATATTATAAACAACAGAGGTCCCAGGACAGAGCCTTGAGGCACTCCACTTACAACATTTTCCCACTCTGACTTGATTCCATTTATACTAACTCTCTGTTTCCTTTGGTATAGCCATGCCCTAATTCAGCTTAATATAGCACCCCCAATACCATGAGACTCTTATTTTTTTAATCAGTCTTTCATGTGGCACTGTATCAAAAGCTTTGCTAAAGTCAAGGTATACAACATCGCAATCCTTACCACTATCAACTGCCTCAACAATGCTAGAATAAAAAGATAACAAATTTGTTAAACATGAACGGCCATTTATAAAACCATGTTGCGACTCAATTATTAATTTATGTTTTTCAAGATGAAGACGAATTTTATTTGCTATTATAGATTCGAGTAACTTTCCCACAATAGACGTTAGGCTAATTGGTCGATAGTTAGACGCAAGTGATCTATCTCCTTTCTTAAAAACTGGTATCACATTAGCAACTTTCCAAAACTCTGGCACTCTGCCTGACTCTATTGATTTATTAAATATGGTTGACAGTGGGTCACAAAGCTCCTCTTTGCATTCTTTAAGCACCCTAGCAAACACTTCATCCGGCCCTGGGGATTTGTTTGGTTTGAGTTTTACTATTTGTTTAAGAACATCCTCCCTGGTAACTGCTAAACTCGTCAACCTGTCCTCGTCCCCACCCACATAGACTTGTGCGGCTGAAGGCATATTGTTAAGTTCCTCTTTAGTAAATACAGATACAAAATATTTATTAAAAATACTACTCATCTCTTCATCACTATCTGTTATTTGACCTGTCTCAGTTTTTAATGGACCTATCCTTTCCCTAGTCTTAGTACGATATAACTGAAAAAACCCTTTAGGATTTGTCTTTGCTTGCCCTGCTATGCGAACTTCATAGTTTCTTTTTGCTTTCCTTATCTCTTTTTTAACATTTCTAACCAGTTGTACGAATTCCTGTTCTAAAGTGACCTCCCCATTTTTAATCCTTTTGTACCAAGCTCTCTTTTTACCTATAAGGTTCTTCAAATTCTTTGTTATCCACTTTGGGTCATTAGTATACGATCTATTCAATTTGTATGGTATACTACGTTCCTGTGCTTTGTTTAGAATATTCTTAAATAAGTTATATATTGAATCCACATCGAAATCCCCATTTAAGTCACCTATCGCTGGGTTCATGTCTCGCTCCAAGACCGGCCCACACCCCATACCCAAGCCATTCCAATCAATTTGACCCAAAAAATTTCTTAGGCTATTAAAATCAGCTTTTCGAAAATCTGGCACTTTAACAGAATTTTCTCCTACTGGTCTATTCCATTCTATGCTAAATCTGATTTCTTTGTGATCACTGCTCCCTAGCTCACTCCCTATTTCGATGTCATTAATTTGCGTTTCCCTGTTAGTTAACACTAAATCTAAAATATTATTTTCCCGTGTTGGTTCCTTAATGTGTTGCGTAAGAAAGCAATCGTCAATTAATTCTAGAAAATCTTCTGCTTCACTATTCCCTGTTTTGTTCAACCAGTTTATTCCGCTAAAATTAAAGTCACCCATGACATAAATACTGTAAGATCTAGATGCTCTAGATATTTCATCCCATAGATGCTTTGCTTCCATTCTGTCTAAATTTGGTGGCCTATATATTACTCCTATTATAATATTATTAGCTTTTTCGTTTAATTCAATCCAAATAGTTTCTGTGTGTGGCTCTGTTTTGATTC
Organism: Procambarus clarkii; assembly: GCF_040958095.1. Lineage (NCBI taxonomy): Eukaryota > Metazoa > Arthropoda > Malacostraca > Decapoda > Cambaridae > Procambarus > Procambarus clarkii. The sequence goes on along the minus strand of NC_091188.1, from coordinate 31,446,152 downwards.
CCTCTTTGAGACTACATTTCAAATTGTCCCTAACATATATGGCTACTCCACCTCCTCGTCTAATATATCTATCTGTGTGAAATAGTTTAAATCCATATATTTGATATTCAGCTAATAGTTCTCTATTTTCTACATTCATCCACGATTCGGTAAGTGCAATAATATCTATTTTTTCTGTGCAGACAAGAGCATTTAATTCGTTAATTTTATTTCTTAGACTTCTACTGTTAGTGTAATATACCCTAAGTGAATTGTTATTTTGCGGACCTTCTCTTTCCCTGATCGTTTTGCCAATTCCTTTCTCCCACAAACACATACTTTTATTACCTCCTTCCTCCAAATCAATTCCCATACCTCTAACTACTAACAGTTTAAACCCAAACAAACACCTCTAACCACTTCTTCTAGCGAGTTCGCAACAGCAACAACCCCAGCTCTCGATAGATGCACCCCATCACGAGCATACATTTCATTTCTTCCATAGAAGTGTTCCCAGTTGTCTATGAAAGATATTGCATTTGATTTGCAATATCTTTCCAGCCGGCAATTGACACCAAGTGCCCTCGATATCCATTCATTTCCCACTCCCTTTCTTGGAAGAATGCCACATATGATCGGGATTCCTCCCTTGCTCCTAACTAACTCTATGGCTGTTTTATACCTCTGAATCAGTTCCTCACTCCTGACTCGACCAACATCATTTCCTCCCACGCTAATGCAAATAATGGGATTGTTCCCATTACCAGCCATAATATCATTCATGTTGTTTATAATATCACCAATGACAGCTCCGGGATAGCAAACCCTTAACCTGTTCCCCCTATCTCTAGCACAAAACGTTCTATCCAAATACCTTATCTGGGAATCTCCCACAACTAATGTTTGCTTAGGTACTTCCTTTACTTTCTGAGGGGCCTGCGCTTCCTTTCTCTTCGTTGCTTTCCCTTTTGCGCGATCCACAGTCTCTCCACAGCACTCGTCCTCCAAAACGTCAAATGAATTTGAAGTTGCTATGGCGTTTGAAGGCGGCTTTATCAAAGTCTTCTTAAGGCCCCTGTCTTTCGCAACTCTCCAAGACGAGGTCCCTTTACTGCTGGTCTCCTCCTTCGTTACTTCTCGTAGTTTTTTAAGCTGACGCACCTCCTCCCGCAGAGAGTCCAACTCTGTCCTCAGGGCTCCCACTAGAGTCACCAGGTCCTTCACTACAACTTCCATATTGCTATAACAACACTCAGGAGCTCCGGTTAACACAACCTCTCACTGTGACTTCACCTGACCGACTGATCTCTTGGAAACTCTTGTCGGTTTTTGGCAAAACCGACAACTAATAGCCTACACCTATGGACTTTTAATGCATTTGTCATATTAGAGGAAGAGTGCTGTGTTGAACCTGTTGTTCAACGAGGTGGCAAAGACAAAGTAACGAGGAGCATTAAAGCGCAGGTCCCTCAAACTGCTCGAAAGGAAAAGGGAGAATCGAAGCGAATTTTGGTTGTGGGAGATTCCCAGGTGAGGTATTTAGACAGAACGTTTTGTGCCAGAGATAGGGGGAACAGATTAAGGGTTTGCTACCCGGGAGCTGGAATTGGTGATATTGTTGGAAACATGAATGATATGACAGGAAATGGGAACAAACCCATTATTTATATTAGTGCAGGGGGTAATGATGTTGGACGAGTTAGGAGTGAGGAACTAATACAGAGATTCAGGACAGCCATTGAATTAGTTAGGAGCAAGGGAGGAATCCCGATCATATGTGGCATTCTTCCAAGAAAGGGAGTGGGAAATGAATGGATGTCAAGGGCACTTGGTGTCAATTGCCGGCTGGAAAGATATTGCAAATCAAATGCAATATCTTTCATAGACAACTGGAAACACTTCTATGGAAGAAATGAAATGTATGCTCGTGATGGTGTGCATCTATCGAGAGCTGGGGTTGTTGCTGTTGCGAACTCGTTGGAAGAAGTGGTTACAGGTGTTTGTTTCGATTTAAACTGTTAGTAGATAGAGGTATGGGAATTGATTTGGAGGAAGGAGATAATAAAAGTATGTGTTTGTGGGAGAAAGGAATTGGCAAAATGATCTGGGAAAGAGAAGGGCCTCAAAATAACAATTCACTTAGGGTATATAACACTAACAGTAGAAGTCTAAGAAATAAAATTAACGAATTAAATGCTCTTGTCTGCACAGAAAAAATAGGTATTATTGCACTTACCGAAACGTGGATGAACGTAGAAAGTAGAGAACTATTAGCTGAATATCAGATAAATGGATTTAAACTATTTCACACAGATAGATATATTAGACGAGGAGGGGGAGTAGCCATATATGTTAGGGACAATTTGAAATGTAGTCTCAAAGAGGGAATCAAAACTGAGCCACACTCAGAAACTATTTGGATAGAATTATACGAAAAAGCAAATAATATTATAATAGGAGTTATATATAGGCCACCAAATTTAGACAGAATGGAAGCAAAGCATCTATGGGATGAAATATCTAGGGCATCTAGATCTAACAGTATTTACGTCATGGGTGACTTTAATTTTAGTGGAATAAACTGGTTGAACAAAACAGGGAATAGTGAAGCAGAAAATTTTTTAGAATTGATTGACGATTGCTTTCTTATGCAACACATTAAAGAACCAACACGGGAAAATAATATTTTAGATTTAGTGTTAACTAGCAGGGAAACGCAAATTAATGACATCGAAATAGGGAGTGAGCTAGGGAACAGTAATCACAAAGAAATCAGATTTAGCATAGAATGGAATAGACCTGTAGGAGAAAATTCTGTTAAAGTGCCAGATTTTCGAAAAGCTGATTTTAATAGCCTAAGAAATTCTTTGGGTCAAATTGATTGGAAAGTCTTGGGTATGGGGTGGGGGCCGATCTTGGAGCGAGACATGAACCAAGCGATAGGTGACGTAAATGGGGATTTCCATGTGAATTCAATATATAACTTACTTAAGAATATTCTAAACAAAGCACAGGAACGTAGTATACCATACAAATTGAATAGGTCGAATACTAATGACCCAAAGTGGATAACAAATAATTTAAAGAACCTTATAGGTAAAAAGAGAGCTTGGTACAAAAGGATTAAGAATGGGGAAGTCAGGTTAGAACAGGAATTTATACAACTGGTTAGAAATGTTAAAAAAGAGATAAGGACAGCAAAAAGAAACTATGAAGTTCGCATAGCAGGGCAAGCAAAGACAAATCCTAAAGGGTTTTTTCAGTTATATCATACTAAGACTAGGGAAAGGATAGGTCCATTAAAAACTGAGACAGGTTAAATAACAGATAGTGATGAAGAGATGAGTAGTATTTTTAATAAATATTTTGTATCTGTATTTACTAAAGAGGAACTTAACAATATGCCTTCAGCCGAACAAGTCTATGTGGGTGGGGACGAGGACAGGTTGACGAGTTTAGCAGTTTCCAGGGAGGATGTTCTTAAACAAATAGTAAAACTCAAACCAAACAAATCCCCAGGGCCGGATGAAGTGTTTGCCAGGGTGCTTAAAGAATGCAAAGAGGAGCTTTGTGACCCACTGTCAACCAAATTTAATAAATCAATAGTCAGGCAGAGTGCCAGAGTTTTGGAAAGTTGCTAATGTGATACCAGTTTTTAAGAAAGGAGATAGATCACTTGCGTCTAACTATCGACCAATTAGCCTAACGTCTATTGAGGGTAGGTTACTCGAATCTATAATAGCAAATAAAATTCGTCTTCATCTTGAAAAACATAGATTAATAATTGAGTCGCAACATGGTTTTACAAATGGCCGTTCATTTTTAACAAATTTGTTATCTTTTTATTCTAGCATAGTTGAGGCAGTTGATAGTGGTAAGGATTGTTATGTTATGTACCTTGACTTTAGCAAAGCTTTTGATACAGTGCCACATGAAAGACTGATTAAAAAGATAGAGGCTCATGGTATTGGGGGTGCTATATTAAACTGGATTAGGGCATGGCTATACCAAAGGAAACAGAGTTAGTATAAATGGAGTCAAGTCAGAGTGGGAAAATGTTGTAAGTGGAGTGCCTCAAGGCTCTGTCCTGGGACCTCTGTTGTTTATAATATATATAAATGATTTAGATTCAGGTTTGAGTAGCAACATTTGCAAATTTGCCGATGATGCGAAAATCGGTAAGGAAATTAATTCGGAGGAGGACTCGCTATCACTTCAAGTGGATCTAGATAGGGTTTTGAAATGGTCAAAGGATTGGCAGATGCAGTTTAATGCTGATAAATGTAAAGTTCTGAGGTTAGGTAATGATGATAGTTACAAGATATGAGCTAGATGGTGTTGAGATTGCGAAGTCGGATTGCGAAAGGGATCTGGGAGTTATGATTAGTAAGAATTTAAAACAAAAGGATCAATGCATAAATGTTCGTAATAAGGCAAATCGGACACTTGGATTTATTAATCGCAGCGTTAGTAACAAGACACCTGGTGTGGTTATCATAAGAACAAAGGCAACTGCAGATGGCCTGTTGGCCCATACGAGGCAGCTCCTATTTATAACCACCCAATCACACTCGTATACATGTCCAACCCATGCTTGAAACAATCGAGGGACCCCACCTCCACAATGTTACGCGGCAATTGGTTCCACAAATCAACAACCCTGTTACTGAACCAGTATTTACCCAAGTCTTTCCTAAATCTAAACTTATCCAATTTATACCCTTTGTTTCGTGTTCTGTCTTGTGTTGATACTTTTAATACCCTATTAATATCCCCTTTGTTATGTCCATTCACCCACTTGTAAACCTCTATCATGTCACCCCTAACTCTTCGCCTTTCCAGTGAATGCAACTTAAGCTTTGTTAATCTTTCTTCATATGAAAGATTTCTAATTTGGGGAATTAACTTAGTCATCCTACGCTGGACACGTTCAAGTGAATTTATATCCATTCTATAATATGGCGACCAAAACTTAACTGCATAATCTAAATGGGGCCTAACTAGAGCAAGATATAGCTTGAGAACCACACCAGGTGTCTTGTTACTAACGCTGCGATTATATAGCTTCTCAAGCTATATCTTGCTCTAGTTAAGGCCCCATTTAGATTTTTCCCTAGCTCACTCCCTATTTCGATGTCATTAATTTGTGTTTCCCTGTTAGTTAACACTAAATCTAAAATATTATTTTCCCGCGTTGGTTCCTTAATGTGTTGCGTAAGAAAGCAATCGTCAATTAATTCTAGAAAATCTTCTGCTTCACTATTCCCTGTTTTGTTCACCCAGTTTATTCCACTAAAATTAAAGTCACCCATGACATAAATACTGTTAGATCTAGATGCTCTAGATATTTCATTCCATAGATGCTTTGCTTCCATTCTGTCTAAATTTGGTGGCCTATATATAACTCCTATTATAATATTTGCTTTTTCGTATAATTCTATCCAAATAGTTTGTGTGGCTCAGTTTTGATTCCCTCTTTGAGACTACATTTCATATTGTCCCTAACATATATGGCTACTCCCCCTCCTCGTCTAATATATCTGTGTGAAATAGTTTAAATCCATTTATCTGATATTCAGCTAATAGTTCTCTATTTTCTATGTTCATCCACGTTTCGGTAAGTGCAATAATATCTATTTTTTCTGTGCAGACAAGAGCATTTAATTCATTAATTTTATTTCTTAGACTTCTACTGTTAGTGTAATATATCCTAAGTGAATTGTTATTTTGAGGCCCTTTTCTGGGGGGAGCCTCGTCGGCTCCCCGGCTGATATGCTAATGTCAGACTTTGGCATCAGTCATGTGTATGGAGTTCTAGGTCCTACCGGGGACCACGAGCCAGAACCTGGCCCCCTCAGAGAGGCAAGGGGAGCAATGGCCTATAGAAACCCCCGTGTGGTTGGAAGCATTCTACGTCTGCCATCGACTGGGTCAAGCATCCAGAAAGGTAAGCATTCCAAAACAAACCCCTATTCTGGTGAAAATTGCTACCTAAAGCCGAACTAGTGGACAGAACTCCAACAGAAAACAAGGAAACTAGCATGACGTCATACGTCACCGCGCCGCTGTCTGCGCAGCTCCCCCCTCCCCGGGAGGTGGAAGGGGGAGCCCCAGACCTCCCATGCCGGCTATCCACCCATCAGTTCTTAGGCTGATGATATAGGCTACGGTTATGTGCTCCGGCTCCAGTGGTTGTTTCAGCCCTGTACCTAGAGTGTGGTGTGTATTTTCTATGTGGTGCGTGAGCTGGGAGTGTTTCTCCAGTACTCGGGCTGCATGCGCCTAGGGTTCCCTTCCCTAGGTGCCCTGTAAGTACTGCCCTTGGGGCCACCTTCCACAAGTTCCTTGGGTCCTGCCCCTGCTTGGCTGTTTACTGCTTGGTTTTCGGCCGCTCTTTATGTGCTCGGGTGTTCTGTCTCCCTTGTTCGCCTTAGAGTAAGGGGCAGTTTTTGCACTGGTGGGGCGCAGGGTACTGTGCAGCTTGTCTTTACCAATCATAGCGGCCGGCTCTGTTCCGCTTGGGTATGCTGTCCTCTTGCGGGGTTTTCTTTTTCTTTTTGTTTATCTACCTGGTGGGGGGAGGGGGTCTGCCTTCGTTCTTGCCCCTTGTGTTCTGTGTATTTTCTGGTGGTACCCCCTCCTAGGTCCCCGTGAGTGTACACGTCCCGGGGGTTCAGCTCTTAGAAAGTTGTTTGGTGGCTTTGGGTGCCGGTTAGCAGTACCCTGCCTGGGATTACCTGAGCGCGAGTCCTCTTATAGTAAACGCTCGGGACCCTGGGAAACCCCTGGGGGCGCGCGGGTCCGATGGATGTGACCCCAGAGTCCCCCCCTCGCTTCCAGCGAGTTTGAGGGTTGCTCTCACCCTTTGTCTCTGGGTGACTCTGTTTTGCCTCCGTCTGCTGCCTGTGGGGTCGGTGACACCTTCGACCAGGAGTCCTGCGAGTTTGGTTGCTCGTTGGGGCTCGGTTACCCGGTTGAGCTGACAAAGCGGGTGCGGGCAGCAGGGGCGTTGCACTTGAGCCTTGGTGGTGGCAACGTTCTCGTGGTTTCCTCCCCGGGAGTCCCGGGGCTGCCCCGTTGTAGTTCGTTTTGGGACTTAGGGGTGTTGGTTGCTTCGGTTCCATCCACGCCCCCTTGTCTTTCCCCTGGTTCACCCTTCCTGCCTGCATCCGGTTCCTTACCGTCTGTAGGTTCGGGGCGGGGTTTTTGATGGTGTTGAGACTCGGGCAGTCTGAGGAATTTCCCTTCCGGGGTAGTGACGGGGGCATTTGAGCCTGTTCCTCCAATTGTGTTGTATGAGTCTGCCAGTGGGCTCGCTTCCTTAGTGTTTTCACGGCTGCCCCGGTTTTCTGGTACGGCCGGGGCTTTGGGGGAACGGCTCGGCCCTGGGGCCTGTCGTGTAGGTTCCCGGGGCTGGGGAGGGGCTGACTTGGGGGGCCTTGGCCCCGTTGGGCCCCGTGGGGGTTTTTATCCCCTTCTAGGCGGGGCTTGTGGTTACGCGGAGTGGGGTCTTTCCTCCCCACTCGCCGTACGTGCTGTTGGGCGTCGGCCCCTCCCCGGGCTCGGTTCCTTGGCCCTTGAGTCGGTTGGTTCCGTCCTGTGGGTGGATGTTTCCTCCCACCCCTTTTTGGGACGGTGTTTTCGTCATGTTTCCCCGCTCGATGGGGTTCTGCGTGACTTCTGATCTCGGGTGCGCCTGCGCCTTCGTGTGCCATCGGGACTAGTGTTGGCTTCTGTGTTCTCGAGGGTACGGGAAGGTTTTTCGCTACTTCCCGCATTATTGGAACGTCTGTCGGCTCCTCGTCCTTGTCGCCCTGTTGGGCTGCTTGTCGCCCGGTTGGGCTGCTTGTCGCCCGGTTGGGCTGCTTGTCGCCCGGTTGGGCTGCTTGTCGCCCGGTTGGGCTGCTTGTCGCCCGGTTGGGCTGCTTGTCGCCCGGTTGGGCTGCTTGTCGCCCGGTTGGGCTCCTTTTTGGGCTCTTTGCTTCTTTGGCCGGTTTTATTGTTCCTGCTTCCTCTTTTCGCTACTTTTCTCGTGCAGTAGTCCTGGCTGGCGCCTTCCCACAGAGTGGGTGTGCGGTTCGGCCAGCGTGTTATGCGCATGCGCCGTGGAGTTTGTTTTGGTCTGGGCGGTGTTTCAGTGCTGGTGTTTTGCGCCCTTTTTGCTACAGTGCTTCGTCTCTCGTTCTTCTCCCTGGTTGCTGTGTGTGTCCCTTCGCGCTGGGGGTGTCCTGGTTCCCAGTTGTGGGGAGGACACCGCGGTTTTCCCTGTCATGGGTGTAGACTGCCTCCTTCGCCTCTCCCTGCTCTCCTGCGGGTCCGGCCGGGTCCAGCTCTGGCGTCTTCACCTGGCGGTGCTCCCAGGTTCTTCTGGGCACGGTTGCGTCGTGTCAAGTTCGTGCCACCATTCGCCAGGTGAGTTTCTGCTGTCTGGCGTCTTTTGGCCGGGCGCTGGATGCGGTGTTGTTTATATACCTGTCTTTATTTAGGTATATTTTTGTACGACTGAGACCGGTCGCACACCAGTGACTGTCCCTTTTTTCAACCCTTCCTGTCCCCCTCATGTGCATGTCCAACCCATGCTGGAGTCATTCAGGGGACCCTCCTTTTTTACTGTTGTGAGGTGTGGGGTTGTAGGGTTGGTTCTGTACTCACCTGGTAGGCTCCTGGCTGTGCTTGCAGGTTTTGAGCTCTGGCTCTTGGGTCCCACCTATCTGGTAGAACTTGCGGGATAGTACCAGTGGAGTGCAGTGGTGCTATTGGCACATTTGGGGAACACTGTATTACCATCAGAGGTCTGTGCTTGTTACACGACCTACTTGCGAGCATAAGCTTTCTTGCTTGTTCGTCTGTGGACTTCCAGGGCGCACTAGCCTGTTTTCGTATGGCTGTTCCGGCCCGTCCTGGTTGTGGGGGTATGTGGGCCGGTGGACTGCTCCTAGCAGCTGCCTGCCCAGCAAACAATTTTAGGTTGCCACAACATATCTGGAAAGTATTTGAAAGGATTGGAAAGGTTTGTTTTATCGTATCAGATACGGATTAGTGTGTGGACTTAAATAGGTTTCCAAAACTTATAACCAAAACCTATGTATCTAACACTAATTTGAGATGTTGTGGCAACTTTACAATCCTAACATGAATCATTCATAATCCATTCATATACCAATATGAATCTCTTATGAAAGGTTTGAGCCTATAATCTGAACCCTTTTCACATCTTTGTGTTTAAAGTTAAATTTCTTGAAATTAAATTATATTATTTTATATTATATTTTTATTATATTTTATTTTATATTCAATTTAAATATTAAAACCAATTTAAGGGTAAAAAAAATCTAATAATTTATATTTCTTTTATTATTTACTAACAATTATAATTATTTACTAACGGAGAGAGGGGAGGCTGTACGGCGGAGAGTGGCGGCTGTGGCGGGCTGTGGCGGACAGTGGTGGCTGTGGCGGACAGTGGCGGCTGTGGCGGACAGTGGCGGCTGTGGCGGACAGTGGCGGCTGTTGCGGACAGTGGCGGATAGAGGCGGCGGCGGCGGCGGACAGTGGCGGCAGCGGTGGCGGACAGTGGCGGCGGCGGACAGTGGCGGTGGCGGACAGTGGCGGCGGCTGTCTGGCGGTGGCGGACAGTGGCGGCGGCAGTGGCGGCGGCGGTGGCGGCGGACAGTGGCGGCAGCGGTGGCGGACAGTGGCGGCGGCGGACAGTGGCGGTGGCGGACAGTGGCGGCGGCGGGCGGACACTGGCGGCTGTCTGGCGGCGGTGGCGGGCGGTAGTGGTGGGCGGTGGTGGGCGGCTGTGATGGGTGGTGGTGGCTGTGGTGGGGGCTGGTGGCGGCTGGCGGTGGCGACTATGTCAACGGGCGGTGACGGCTGATAGCGGGCAGTGGTGGCAGGTGGTGGCGGTGGCTGGTGGTGGTGGCTGGTGGCGGGCGGTGGCAGCTGGTGGCGGTGGTGGCAGCTGGTGGTGGCGGGTGATGGTGGCGGCTGGTGGTGGTGGCAGCTGGTGGCGGGCGGTGGCGGCTAGTGGTGGTGGCAGCTGGTGGCGAACGGTGGCGGCTGGTGGCGGGCGGTGGCGGCTAGTGGTGGTGGCAGCTGGTGGCGAACGGTGGCGGCTGGTGGCGGTGGCAGCTGGTGGTGGCGGGCGGTGGCGGCTGGTGGTGGCGGCGGTGGTGGCTGTGGTGGGTGGTGGCGGTGGTAGCGTTGATGGGTGGTGGCGGCTGTGGTGGGTGGTGGCGGCGGTGATGGGTGGCGGCTGGTGGTGGTGGGTGGTGGTGGCTGGTGGTGGCCAGCTGGGACACACCCTTTACCACTGAAGGTCTGAGCACAACTATGTGTCTCTCACCACCAGCCTAGTGTTGCCAGCTCACACTCTCAAAATGTTTCCTTCAAAGATTGTATATTATCTTTGAACAACAAGTTTGATTATCAAGGAAATAATGCATATATTATTGTCACATTAATACTGTGCAATATCTTATTACATTCCTGCTAAATAATTATAATTTGAAACAGGACAAAAAATCCAACATATATATAAAAACCAACATTAGAGATCACGAGGCCTAGGCCTATCTGTGACCACACATCCTGCCTCCCTGGCCAGTTACCCTCTCACACCTCACACTCTTAACTCTCTCATAATCACTCACTCTCAATCACTCTTACGCACTATTACTCACTCTTACTCTCAATCACTATTACTCACTCTTACTCTCAATCACTATTACTCACTCTTACTCTCAATCACTCTTACGCACTATTACTGTCATCCTTACTCACTCTTACTCACTCTCATACTCACTCCTACTGTCACTCTTACTCTCTGCCACTCTTACTCTCTGCCACTCTTACTCTCTGCCACTCTTACTCTCTGCCACTCTTACTCTCTGCCACTCTTACTCTCTGCCACTCTTACTCTCTGCCACTCTTACTCTCTGCCACTCTTACTCTCTGCCACTCTTACTCTCTGCCACTCTTACTCTCTGCCACTCTTACTCTCTGCCACTCTTACTCTCTGCCACTCTTACTCTCTGCCACTCTTACTCTCTGCCACTCTTACTCTCTGCCACTCTTACTCTCTGCCACTCTTACTCTCTGCCACTCTTACTCTCTGCCACTCTTACTCTCTGCCACTCTTACTCTCTGCCACTCTTACTCTCTGCCACTCTTACTCTCTGCCACTCTTACTCTCTGCCACTCTTACTCTCTGCCACTCTTACTCTCTGCCACTCTTACTCTCTGCCACTCTTACTCACTGTCACCCTTACCCATTCATACTCTCTCACTTACTCTCATACTCTTACTCTCAATCACTCTTACTCTCAATCACTCTTACTCTCAATCACTCTTACTCTCAATCACTCTTACTCTCAATCACTCTTACTCTCAATCACTCCTACTCACTCTTACTCTCACTCTTACTCCCAATCACTCTTACTCTCAATCACTCTTACTCTCAATCACTCTTACTCCCAATCACTCTTACTCTCATTCTTACTCACTCTTTTTCTCAATCACTCTTATTCTCATTCTTACTCCTACTCTCACTCTTACTCCTACTCTCACTCTTACTCCCAATCACTCTTACTCCCAATCACTCTTACTCCCAATCACTCTTACTCCCAATCACTCTTACTCCCAATCACTCTTACTCCCAATCACTCTTACTCCCAATCACTCTTACTCCCAATCACTCTTACTCCCAATCACTCTTACTCTCAATCACTCTTACTCTCAATCACTCTTACTCTCAATCACTCTTGCTCTCAATCACTCCACTAACTCTCACTCTTACTCTCACTAACTCTCAATCACTCTTACTCTCATTCTCAATCACTCTTACTCTCAGTCTAACTCTCAATCACTCTTACTCTCATACTCACCCTTACTCTCAATCACTTTTACTCTCACTCTTACTCACTCTGTCACCCTTACTCTCAATCACTCTTACTCTGTCACTCTTACTCTCACTCACTCTTACTTTTACTCACTCTTACACACACTGGCACTCTCACTCATTTTCAGTCACTCTTACTCACTCTTACCCACTCTCGCTCACTCTTACTCACTCTAGTTAATAAGAACACGGCTATATAAGACAACAAAACGTTTTCAGATTCTTTCACACCACTTTCCAGCAACTTTTATAATTTATATAAATTATCTTAGGGAATAATACATAAATTATATATTTAAACAAGACATTAGTGTTTAGTGGAATGCATAAGCAGTCAAATTGTGTTAAAAAGAGCGATTTTTAGAAAATTTGGAAAACTACTTTTTTCTGATCATATTATAACTAAATGGATTTTGAACGTTTCACTGAGCCAATATATATCATTCACAATTTATTAATGAATTTAAAAAAAAAAAACATAAATTTTATATTTAAACATGTAAAAACTATTTGAAATACATTAGGAACAAAATAGTTGTAGAAAAACAATTTATTATAAAACCTTTGCGTTTGGATTTTTTGATTAAAAGTTTCTCAAAGGTTCTCCTGCACCATTCTCAATGCAAATCATTCCCACGCCTATGGGAAGAGATAGACAAACGTTTTCTAGATGATTTGTGTTTGATGGGTGGTGGGCCACCCTCTGGCCGGTCTAGCCTGGCCTTGGGCCGGGCTTCAGGTGTGAAAGAGCTCCCAGTACCTCATCCAGCAGGTATCGAGCGGGGTTTCTCCGCCGTCGGTCGCCTGGTGCAGGTTTCTGGGCCTGCAGGATTTTGTCTCCGTTGGCCCTGTCTGGGGTCTGCCTGCTCCGTTCTCTGCCTTTGCAGAAGGGTGTTGCTATTTACATGTTGCATGTTGCAGTGGTGCCTGTTGCTGCTGCTGCACGTGTGCATTGGTACCGTGTTTCACGGTGGCGTGTCCTTGTTCCTGTGTCCGGTTGTGGAGTGGCACTTTGCTGCCGTTTTGTGCCTGGGGATTGCGTGGGTTTTTTTTCTGTCCCTGCCTGATTATCCACCCCTGGTTGTTCTCCTGGGGTTTTTGTGCTTCTGCTCTTTCTTCCTGCCTCCTCTGCAGCAGGGATGTTCTGCGTGTGTTCTTAGGCGTTGGTCAGCCTGTGTCCTGTGATGTGCTTCTTTGTCTCGGTCTATTGCAGTTGTTCGTACCCCTTGGTTCGGGTACTGTTCTGGCGGCGACCCTTCCGCCTTCTTTGGTTTCCTAGCTTGCCCTGCCGGTTGTTTTTTTTTTGGGTGGGTCTTGCGATGTCTCGCGTCGAACCCGTCGTTTCTGAACTCCTGGCGGGCTTGCACGCTTTGGGGAGTTTTTCTGTTCGGCAGACGTACCTTCTCCTTGTGCCGCCTGGGTTTCGGTGGTCGCACCCGAGATCTTCCCGCGGCTCCGCCTTTTTCCTGGGCTCGGAGGGGCCTTGTCGGGGCTGCTTATGTTTTGCCTCGCGGTCTTGCCTCCGGTTGGTGGTCGGGTGGCTTCGTGGTAGGTGTCCCACCTGCGTGCTTCTCTTGGCGGCAGTATGGGGTATTTTAGCGGTCCTTCCTTTTCCTGTCCCTTCTTAGGTGGTTACTCTCTTTGGCTTGGTTTACTCTCTGCTTGGTTTTCTGGTGGGGGTTGGGGGCCGTCGTCTTGCCACATACTGTCGCCTCTTTTCGTGCGGCGCGGGCGGAGCCGCTTCGGCTTGCTTTCGGTCTTGGTGTTGCTTCTGCACCGTTAGTCAGCTGTCTTGTGTGTCGTTTCACCTCCAGCCTGTTCGTGCGCCGCTTGCACCATCCTGGTTTCTGGTCAGCGTGCTCTGTCTTCTCCTCGGTTGGTAGTGCCCCTTCGGTTCCGGTGTGTGTTTTTGTCGGCTCTTCCCTTTGGATCTTTGCCTCTGGGGGTCGGGTCGCTGAGTTTTCTTGCTCCTTTGGTTTTAGCGTTTTGGTTGTATGGTGGCGGCAGTCTCCATCTTTTCTGGCGCGGGGTGGGGTTGCTGCATTCTGGAGGGGTCCAGGGATTGTTGGTGCTTCGTTGGTCGGGCCGGGGGGGGTGTCGTTTTTGTGTTCAGTGGTGGCCCTCCGCTGTTGTTTGCGTGCCACGACGTTTGGGTCCGGAGCGCGTTTTGCGTTGATCCGGTTCTGTTCTTCCCGGTTCGCGGGTGATAGTGTCCCGGGTGGTCAGCCGTGTTCTTGCGGCTAAGCTGCCTGTGTTCTTCCCTCATGCCTGTGGCGTTCATGGCTTCGCTGCTCTCGCTGCCGTCTGGGCAACGTGGCCTTGCGGTCTTTCGGGCATGGATATTTGGTGTTCGTGCAGGGGCCTTGCTGCTCGTGGTTCTCTTGTTGTTCTCGGTATTTTCGGGGCTGTGGCGCCTTGGGTTGGCGTTTGCTGCCGGTTGTCTCGCCTCCTTGGGGGGTGCGTGGTGTCCGCCTCCCGGTTCTGGCCCTTTGACCTTCCTCTGTGGGTAGTTAGCTCCGGGGAGCTGACGGGGCTCCCCCCAGAAAACCAGTGTTGAATGTAATGAAATGCCATTTTCTGGGTGAGACCCAGAGGCTCACCGTCAACCATCCCTCCCTCCGGTCGGCGTTTTTAGCATGTTTTGACATCCAGCCTCAGAACTGATGGGTGGATAGCGGGCGTGGGAGGTCTGGGGCTCCCCCTTTCCCCTCCCGGGGAGGGGGGAGCTGCGCAGACAGCGGCACGGTGACGTATGACGTCATGCTATTGCTATCATAGCAATATGGAAGTTGTAGTTAAGGACCTGGTGACTCTAGTGGGAGCCCTGAGGACAGAGTTGGACTCTCTGCGGGAGGAGGTGCGTCAGCTTAAAAAACAACGAGAAGTAACGGAGGAGGAGACCAGCAGTAAAGGGACCTCGTCTTGGAGAGTTGCGAAAGACAGGGGCCTTAAGAAGACTTTGATAAAGCCGCCTTCAAACGCCATAGCAACTTCAAATTCATTTGACGTTTTGGAGGACGAGTGCTGTGGAGAGACTGTGGATCGCGCAAAAGGGAAAGCAACGAAGAGAAAGGAAGCGCAGGCCCCTCAGAAAGTAAAGGAAGTACCTAAGCAAACATTAGTTGTGGGAGATTCCCAGATAAGGTATTTGGATAGAACGTTTTGTGCTAGAGATAGGGGGAACAGGTTAAGGGTTTGCTATCCCGGAGCTGGCATTGGTGATATTATAAACAACATGAATGATATTATGGCTGGTAATGGGAACAATCCCATTATTTGCATTAGCGTGGGAGGAAATGATGTTGGTCGAGTCAGGAGTGAGGAACTGATTCAGAGGTATAAAACAGCCATAGAGTTAGTTAGGAGCAAGGGAGGAATCCCGATCATATGTGGCATTCTTCCAAGAAAGGGAGTGGGAAATGAATGGATATCGAGGGCACTTGGTGTCAATTGCCGGCTGGAAAGATATTGCAAATCAAATGCAATATCTTTCATAGACAACTGGGAACACTTCTATGGAAGAAATGAAATGTATGCTCGTGATGGGGTGCATCTATCGAGAGCTGGGGTTGTTGTTGTTGCGAACTCGCTAGAAGAAGTGGTTAGAGGTGTTTGTTTGGGTTTAAACTGTTAGTAGATAGAGGTATGGGAATTGATTTGGAGGAAGGAGGTAATAAAAGTATGTGTTTGTGGGAGAAAGGAATTGGCAAAACGATCAGGGAAAGAGAAGGTCCGCAAAATAACAATTCACTTAGGGTATATTACACTAACAGTAGAAGTCTAAGAAATAAAATTAACGAATTAAATGCTCTTGTCTGCACAGAAAAAATAGATATTATTGCACTTACCGAAACGTGGATGAATGTAGAAAATAGAGAACTATTAGCTGAATATCAAATATATGGATTTAAACTATTTCACACAGATAGATATATTAGACGGAAAGGGGGAGTAGCCATATATGTTAGGGACAATTTGAAATGTAGTCTCAAAGAGGGAATCAAAACAGAGCCACACACAGAAACTATTTGGATTGAATTAAACGAAAAAGCTAATAATATTATAATAGGAGTAATATATAGGCCACCAAATTTAGACAGAATGGAAGCAAAGCATCTATGGGATGAAATATCTAGAGCATCTAGATCTAACAGTATTTATGTCATGGGTGACTTTAATTTTAGCGGAATAAACTGGTTGAACAAAACAGGGAATAGTGAAGCAGAAGATTTTCTAGAATTAATTGACGATTGCTTTCTTACGCAACACATTAAGGAACCAACACGGGAAAATAATATTTTAGATTTAGTGTTAACTAACAGGGAAACGCAAATTAATGACATCGAAATAGGGAGTGAGCTAGGGAGCAGTGATCACAAAGAAATCAGATTTAGCATAGAATGGAATAGACCAGTAGGAGAAAATTCTGTTAAAGTGCCAGATTTTCGAAAAGCTGATTTTAATAGCCTAAGAAATTTTTTGGGTCAAATTGATTGGAAAGGCTTGGGTATGGGGTGTGGGCCTGTCTTGGAGCGAGACATGAACCCAGCGATAGGTGACTTAAATGGGGATTTCGATGTGGATTCAATATATAACTTATTTAAGAATATTCTAAACAAAGCACAGGAACGTAGTATACCATACAAATTGAATAGATCGTATACTAATGACCCAAAGTGGATAACAAAGAATTTGAAGAACCTTATAGGTAAAAAGAGAACTTGGTACAAAAGGATTAAAAATGGGGAGGTCACTTTAGAACAGGAATTCGTACAACTGGTTAGAAATGTTAAAAAAGAGATAAGGAAAGCAAAAAGAAACTATGAAGTTTGCATAGCAGGGCAAGCAAAGACAAATCCTAAAGGGTTTTTTCAGTTATATCGTACTAAGACTAGGGAAAGGATAGGTCCATTAAAAACTGAGACAGGTCAAATAACAGATAGTGATGAAGAGATGAGTAGTATTTTTAATAAATATTTTGTATCTGTATTTACTAAAGAGGAACTTAACAATATGCCTTCAGCCGAACAAGTCTATGTGGGTGGGGACGAGGACAGGTTGACGAGTTTAGCAGTTACCAGGGAGGATGTTCTTAAACAAATAGTAAAACTCAAACCAAACAAATCCCCAGGGCCGGATGAAGTGTTTGCTAGGGTGCTTAAAGAATGCAAAGAGGAGCTTTGTGACCCACTGTCAACCATATTTAATAAATCAATAGAGTCAGGCAGAGTGCCAGAGTTTTGGAAAGTTGCTAATGTGATACCAGTTTTTAAGAAAGGAGATAGATCACTTGCGTCTAACTATCGACCAATTAGCCTAACGTCTATTGTGGGAAAGTTACTCGAATCTATAATAGCAAATAAAATTCGTCTTCATCTTGAAAAACATAAATTAATAATTGAGTCGCAACATGGTTTTATAAATGGCCGTTCATGTTTAACAAATTTGTTATCTTTTTATTCTAGCATTGTTGAGGCAGTTGATAGTGGTAAGGATTGTGATGTTGT
Source organism: Procambarus clarkii (assembly GCF_040958095.1). Taxonomy (NCBI): domain Eukaryota; kingdom Metazoa; phylum Arthropoda; class Malacostraca; order Decapoda; family Cambaridae; genus Procambarus; species Procambarus clarkii. The sequence goes on along the minus strand of NC_091188.1, from coordinate 31,428,764 downwards.
ATACCTTGACTTTAGCAAAGCTTTTGATACAGTGCCACATGAAAGACTGATTAAAAAAATAGTCTCATGGTATTGGGGGTGCTATATTAAGCTGGATTAGGGCATGGCTATACCAAAGGAAACAGAGAGTTAGTATAAATGGAATCAAGTCAGAGTGGGAAAATGTTGTAAGTGGAGTGCCTCAAGGCTCTGTCCTGGGACCTCTGTTGTTTATAATATATATAAATGATTTAGATTCAGGTTTGAGTAGCAACATTTGCAAATTTGCCGATGATACGAAAATCGGTAGGGAAATTAATTCGGAGGAGGACTCACTATCACTTCAAGTTGATCTAGATAGGGTTTTGAAATGGTCAAAGGATTGGCAGATGCAGTTTAATGCTGATAAATGTAAAGTTCTGAGGTTAGGTAATGATGATAGAGTTACAAGATACGAGCTAGATGGTGTTGTGATTGCGAAGTCGGATTGCGAAAGGGATCTGGGAGTTATGATTAGTAAGAATTTAAAACAAAAGGATCAATGCATAAATGTTCGTAATAAGGCAAATCGGACACTTGGATTTATTAATCGCAGCGTTAGTAACAAGACACCTGGCGTGGTTCTCAAGCTATATCTTGCTCTAGTTAGGCCCCATTTAGATTATGCAGTTCAGTTTTGGTCGCCATATTATAGAATGGATATAAATTCACTTGAACGTGTCCAGCGTAGGATGACTAAGTTAATTCCCCAAATTAGAAATCTTTCATATGAAGAAAGATTAACAAAGCTTAAGTTGCATTCACTGGAAAGGCGAAGAGTTAGGGGTGACATGATAGAGGTTTACAAGTGGATGAATGGACATAACCGGGGGGATATTTATAGGGTATTAAAAGTATCAACACAGGACAGAACACGAAACAATGGATATAAATTGGATAAGTTTAGATTTAGGAAAGACTTGGGTAAATACTGGTTCAGTAACAGGGTTGTTGATTTGTGGAACCAATTGCCGCGTAACATTGTGGAGGTGGGGTCCCTCGATTGTTTCAAGCACGGGTTGGACAAGTATATGAGTGGGATTGGGTGGTTATAGAATAGGAGCTGCCTCGTATGGGCCAATAGGCCTTCTGCAGTTACCTTTGTTCTTATGTTCTTATGTTCTTAAGTTGCATTCACTGGAAAGGCGAAGAGTTAGGGGTGACATGATAGAGGTTTACAAGTGGGTGAATGGACATAACAAAGGGGATATTAATAGGGTATTAAAAGTATCAACACAAGACAGAACACGAAACAATGGGTATAAATTGGATAAGTTTAGATTTAGGAAAGACTTGGGTAAATACTGGTTCAGTAACAAGGTTGTTGATTTGTGGAACCAATTACCGCGTAACGTGCTGGAGGTGGGGTCCCTCAATTGTTTCAAGCGTGGGTTGGACAAGTATATGAGTGGGATTGGGTGGTTATAAATAGGAGCTGCCTCGTATGGGCCAATAGGCCTTCTGCAGTTGCCTTTGTTCTTATGTTCTTATCCAATTTATACCTATTGTTTCGTGTTCTGTCTTGTGTTGATACTTTTAATACCCTATTAATATCCCCTTTGTTATGTCCATTCACCCACTTGTAAACCTCTATCATGTCAGCCCTAACTCTTCGCCTTTCCAGTGAATGCAACTTAAGCTTTGTTAATCTTTCTTCATATGAAAGATTTCTAATATGGGTAATTAACTTTGTCATCCTACGCTGGACACGTTCAAGTGAATTTATATCCATTCTACAGTACGACGACCAAAACTGAACTGCATAATCTAAATGGGGCCTAACCAGAGCAAGATATAGCTGAAGAACCACGCCAGGTGTCTTGTTACTAACGCTTCGATTAATAAATCCCAGTGTCCTATTTGCCTTGTTACGAACATTCATGCATTGATCCTTTTGTTTTAAATCTTACTTACCATAACTCCCAGATCCCTCTCGCAATCTCAACACCATCTAGCTCGTATCTTGTAGCTCTATCATCATTACCTAGCCTCAAAACTTTACATTTATCAGCATTAAACTGCATCTGCCAATCCTTTGACCATTTCAAAACCCTACCTAGATCAACTTGAAGTGATAGCGAGTCGTCTTCCGTGTTAATTTCCCTGCCGATTTTTGTATCGTCGGCAAATTTGCAAATAGTGCTACTCAAACCTGAATCTAAATCATTGATATATATTATAAACAACAGAAGTCCCAGGACAGAGCCCTGAGGCACTCCACTTACAACATTTTCCCACTCTGACTTGATTACATTTATACTAACTCTGTTTCCTTTGCAATAGCCATGCCCTAATCCAACTTAATATAGCACCTCCAATACCATGATCCTCTATTTTTTTAATGTCTTTCATGTGGCACTGTATCAAAAGCTTTGCTACAGTCAAGGTACACATCACAATCCTTACCACTATCAACTGCCTCAATTATGCTGGAAAAAAAGATAGACATGGAAGAAAATGTAGAATAGAACCAATGAAGAGCAGAGGTGCCATAGGCACAATCAGAGAACACTGTATAAACATCAGAGGTCCACGGTTGTTCAACGTCCTCCCAGCAAGCATAAGAAATATTGCCGGAACAACCGTGGACATTTTCAAGAGGAAACTAGATTTATTCCTCCAAGGAGTGCCGGACCAACCGGGCTGTGGTGGGTATGTGGGCCTGCGGGCCGCTCCAAGCAACAGCCTGGTGGACCAAACTCTCACAAGTCGAGCCTGGCCTCGGGCCGGGCTTGGGGAGTAGAAGAACTCCCAGAACCTCATCAACCAGGTATCAACCAGGAATAGCAAATTTTTTAAACATGAACAGCCATTTGTAAAACCATGTTGCGACTCGTATATTAATTTGTGTTTTTCAAGATGAAGAAAAATTTTATTTGCAATTATCGATTCAAGTAACTTTCCCACAATAGACGTTAGGCTAATTGGTCGATAGTTTGACGCAAGTGATCTATCTCCTTTCTTAAAAATTGGTATCACATTAGCAACTTTCCATAACTCTGGCACTCTGCCTAACTCTCCTGATTTATTACATATGGTAGACAGTGGGTCGCAAAGCTCCTCTTTGCATTCTTTTAGCACCCTGGCAAACACTTCATCGGGCCCTGGGGATTGGTTTGATTTGAGTTTTACTATTTGTTTAAGAACATCCTCCCTGGTAACTGCTAAACTAGTCAACCTGTCCTCGTCCCCACCCACATATACTTGTTCGGGTGAAGGCATATTATTAAGTTCCTCTTTAGTAAATACAGATATAAAATATTTATTAAAAATACTAATCTCTTCTTCATTATCTGTTATTTGACCTGTCTTAGATTTTAATGGACCTATCCTCTCCCTAATCTTTGTCCGGTATAACTGGAAAAACCCTTTAGGATTTGTCTTTGCTTGCTCTGCTATGCAAACTTCATAGTTTCTTTTTGCTTTCCTTATCTCTTTTTTTAGTATTCCTAATCAGTTGTACGAATTCCTGTTCTAAACTGACTTCCCCATTCTTAATCCTTTTGTTCCACGCTCTCTTTTTACCAATAAGGTTCTTCAGATCCTTTGTTATCCACTTTGGATCATTAGTATTCGATCTATTCAATTTATATGGTATACTACATTCCTGGGCTTCGCTTAGAATATTTTTAAATAGGTTATATTTTGAGTCCACTGTGGGGAAATTTTACCCACCATATCTAATTATCATCTAAGAAATGTATAATTTCTGTATCATATCAAAATCATATCTAAAATCATATCAAATCGTATCAAAACCATATCAGAATCATTACAGATTCATTATACAACTTGATCCTAGTAGATAATGTCACTTGGATCACGGATGCATAGGGGCCCTATAGATGCCTACGTGACTTTGTGCATGATCTCTTATGGATCCAGAAGCTTCTAGAAGGATTTCTTAATTAAAAACTATTGGAACATTGATTCAATATCCGGTAGGGATAAAAATCGAATCCTTATTAAGAATCAGTGGTACTATCAAGTACTACTTATAATCTTTATATCCTATATCTAATTATATTATAATCACATCTTATCTCAATCATAAGTCTAGACTGTAAAAATAATCAATCAATATTCATAGACTTTTGTGCTCTGGGAGCATGGGAGGGGATTGGGGGAGAAGCGCCCACGAGAGCCCAGGAGGACCGCGCATTTGTTGACAACTGTGAACACGTGTGACGGATCCTTAGTGAACATTACCAGCTCAAGGACACCTTATCTAATATAATTATCACCAGTGAACACACTCTAGAACTGGGGGAGTACCTGGACAATATCTACAAGGAAAATCCTAGAACATTTATATAAAATAGGAGTGTATAGTGGAGATCACAGTGACACGGTTTCCACCACCTTCATTTCTAATCTTCATCAACTATCATTCTTCTGCAACTGCAGGGTCAATCACGTAGCAGCGCTACCAGTACATCATACAGCAACGCTGTGACAAAAAATATCATGCCTAAACTCAACAAGAGAAAGTTAATCAGTCTGGCACCTTGTCAGACAAGGCACCCCGACTGGCAGGGAAGTATATTGAAGGTTATTTTGGTATATGATTGGCCAATTATAGGATATTAAAGTCACACAAGCATACAAATCTGTCTGTCGGTTAAAAAGCGAGGCAAAGCCTCACATTTCAGTAAGTTTATTAATATTGTAGAAGAGCAGCAGGTCCTTATCCAAGCACTTGACCTCATAAGTGTCCAGTTGTCAGAAAAGATTCAGTCGCAATGCGTAAATAAAGTCTCATGAGTGTGTATTGTGTGGAAAAGGATTCAGTCAAGCTGACTGTACCCTAATCAAATAAATTGAATATAAATATGTCTGCATATATATTTGAATATATAAATTAACAATTGCTTGCTTAGTTAATTTTTAAGTTATCATACAAGTTCATTTAATTGAATAATTTCTAGCACTTAGTTAAGTGCTTAGACTACATTTAAAGTCGTTTATTATACTTTTACAATTTAATTTGTTGTTTATAGTATAAGAACCTATTGGCTGTTAATAGTTATGGTGCTAGGCTAGACTATGTATGTTTATATCCCCGATTTAAACAGAGCCAGTGTTCAGTCATATAACTGAATTTATCAAATCTTATCCTTGTATAATATACAAGCTGATGTGAGATCCCTGTCTACAGGTGGACTGGAACTTCTATCAACTAATTCATTCACCCCACCTGTCCCTTACAGCCCACAATCTGTCATTAGGAAAAGAGGAGCTGGGATTTACGACCCTAGCTAGAGATTCTAGGAATTAATTTGCAGGCAATAATTTTTAATTTAGTTCAGTCCAAGTCTCTAGTAGTCTCCTCTTATATCAATCCCAGCAGGTTTTTTCCACATCGAAAACCCCTTTTACGTCACCTATCGCTGGGTTCACGTCTAGCTCTAAGACCGGCCCACACCCCATACCCAAGACTTTCCAATCTATTTGACCCAATAAATTTCTTTGGTTATTGAAATTAGCTTTTCGAGAATCGGGTACTTTAACAGAATTTTCTCCTACAGGTCTATTCCATTCTATGCTAAATCTGATTTCTTTATGATCACTGTTCCCTAGCTCATTCCCTATTTCGATGTCCCTAATTTGTGTTTCCCTGTTAGTTAACACTAAATCTAAAATATTATTTTCCCACGTTGGTTCCTTAATGTGTTGCGTAAGAAAGCAATCGTCAATTAATTCTAGAAAATCTTCTGCTTCATTATTCCCTATTTTTTTCAACCAGTTTATTCCACTCAAATTCAAGTCACCCATGACATAAATACTGTTAGATCTAGATGCTCTAGATATTTCATCCCATAGATGCTTTGCTTCCATTCTGTCTAAATTTGGTGGCCTATATATAACTCCTATTATATTATTATTTGCTTTTTCGTTTAATTCTATCCAAATAGTTTGTGTGTAACTCAGACTTGATTCCCTCTTTGAGACTACATTTCAAATTGTCCCTAACGTATATAGCTACTCCCCCTCCTCGTCTAATATATGTGTGAAATAGTTTAGATTCATTTATTTGATATTCAGCTAATAGTTCTCTATTTTCTACATTCATCCACGTTTCGGTAAGCACGATAATCTCTCTTTCTGTGCAGACAAGAGCATTTAATTCGTTTATTTTATTTCTTAGACTTTTACTGTTAGTGTAATATACCCTAAGTGAATTGTTATTTTGAGGCCCTTCAATTTCCCTGATCATTTTGCCAATTCCTTTCTCCTCCAAACACATACTTTTATTATCTCCTTCCTCCAAATCAATTCCCATACCACTATCTACTAACAGTTTAAACCCAAACACCTCTAACCACTGGTTCCAACGAGTTCGCAACAGCAACAACCCTAGCCCTGGATAGATGCACCCCATCACGAGCATACATTTCATTTCTTCCATAGAAGTGTTCCCAGTTGTCTATGAAAGATATTGCATTAGATTTGCAATATCTTTCCAGCCTGCAATTGACACCAATTGCCCTCGACATCCATTTATTTCCCACTCCCTTTCTTGGAAGAATGCCACATATGATCAGGATTCCTCCCTTGCTCCTAACTAATTGAATGGCTGTCCTAAATCTCTGTATTAATTCCTCATTCCTAACTCGCCCAACATCATTACCCCCTGCACTAATACAAATAATAGGTTTGTTCCCATTTCCCGTCATAATATCTTTCATGTTTCCAACAATATCGCCAATACCAGCTCCCGGATAGCAAACCCCTAACCTATTTCCTTTATCTCTGACACAAAACGTTCTGTCTAAATACCTCACCTGGGAATCTCCCACAACCAAAATTCGCTTCGTTCCTTCCTTTTCCTATAGGGCACTTTGAGGGACCTGCGCTTCATTGTTCCTCATTGCTTTGCCTTTGCCTCCTTGTTGAACTACAGGTTCACCACAGCACTCGTCCTCTAACACATCAAATGCGTTAGAAGTCCTTAGGCTATTAGGTGTCGGTTTTGTCATTACTTTAACAACAAATAAATAGTAATTGTAATAATTACATATAATTTATAATAATTACAAGAGAATATGGGAATATAGGGTAATGGTATCAAAGCAATTCAGGGTATTATTCAAGTGGCTGTTTTATATTGACATGTTTGTAGATACGATAGCATTCTTCGGGTTATACACCTTGAAGTCCACTCTTGGGATACTGACATCGGTTCCGTCAGGTATCTATGCAGAGTTTATCAGATTTTTTACGATTGCTACATATTGCGAATGAACCCAGGCTCTCTGAAATAGGCAAGTTCGGTAGCATCTACCCAGCGTCGCTTAAATAGGGTGATGGGGGGGGTGGGGGGGGGGAAATTATAGTCCTGCAAGTGAAGACCTCGGGTGTCCAGGAGGGGCCCCTATCTCCTTCCTCAGATCATTCGACTTCGGCGTCGTCTGAACCTTAACATAGGTGACCGTTGTGTCGAAACTTCCCAGGCTTCCTAAGACTACGTGCAGATATCTCAGTTTATTTTTGAAGAAAAGGAGAGCTCCTTGTTAATATGGATACAGTGCATATGGTTACAGTGCACGAATAATAAGTAAATATATAACAAAAATCATTTAAATAATGACAAAACTTTAAATTACATTATCTAGAAAGGCAAAGAATGAATTAATAAGAACAAATCCATAAGGGCCATGATGAGGGTTCGAACCTACGTCAGGATGATCCCAGACGCACCTTATTCTACTGTGCCACGACAAGGTAAAATAAAAATTGCAACATTGATTGCAGCTTCCCTAAGAAGGCTCTCAGCTTCTCTGGGAGAAGGCGCGTCTGGAATTATCCCAGACGTAGGTTCGAACGCTCATCACGGGCCTTGTGCATTTGTTCATTTGATGCCTCACACTATTGTGATTTATGTGTGTAGTGAGATAATACTGGTGCGGTAACATGGTTGAAATTGTGTGGAACTAATTACCAAGTAACATATTAGCAGTAGGGTACCGTGATTATTTCAAGCGTAGGTTAAACAGACATGAATGAAATTGGGTGGATATAAACAAGAACTGTCTCGTATGGGCCAATAAGCCTTATGCACTTACTATCATATGTTCCTAATGTTTTTAATGCCAATTTCTACCAATTTGTTGTCAACTACCATTTTAAGCTGTCATTGCAATCAATCATAGCTACCTATGTGCTTTAATATACTGTACCTATAATTTTCTCTCATCTTTTTTTTTCATTCCATGTAATCTGTTATCATTTTTTGTCTATAAATTTTGCAAGTATTTACCTCCTTAAAATTTTCTTAGATTAAGGACCTGCCCGAAACGCTGTGCGTGCTAGTGGCTTTACAAGACTGTAATTACCATATTTGTATCCTCACATTCCTTATGTACATTCTTGTATATGCATAAATAAATAAATAAATAAATGTTAATAAGTGCAATGAAGCTAAATTTTTGACTGATTGTGGGGAGATATATTAAGTAATATGAAATGGAGGAGGATTAATCGAACATTTACGAAACTTGTACATCTTTCCTCAATTATGGCGGTTTAGTTTGCATTTATTGATGAATTTAATAGGTACGAGGTTGTTGTACTTACCATGAACTTCGCAATCAGTTGACGAATGTCGACCGCAACATTCTCATCTGTCTGGTTACACTTATCTACCTCGCTCCATCTTTCTGAAATTACAAAATAATAACTTTATAATTTAATATTTAACTTGCAATGTATATACGCATATTCAGAAAAAATATTTAATTTTAAAAACAAATTAACATAGTTTTGGCGATACATGTATACTGTTGCTAATGTTGGTACCTTCCAATCTTCAAGTAACTATACTAGAGATATTTCTTTAGTTATGGTTCAACTGGTAGTTCGAGTCGAGGGACGCGAGACAAATCCCATTGCAGTCCCACCATATTTTAGCGCAGTTAAATCACACTCTTGTGAGTTCATTATATACAACGTTACAATCCAAGAACCTAACGTAGTTTCTTTCACCACACGCTAATAATCAAGCAGCTTAGTTTGGATAACACAATCCATTGATCCTCGAATGACTGTAAACTTCCCCCTGACAAATTCTCCAAACTCTCATCTTCACTACTTATTTACTAACACTTTCCCAACTCCTTACCTCTGTCTAGTATGAAGTAGCCGAGGGTAATGTGCCCGTGGTCTGGGTCGGCTGCAACATGTTTGAGCTCCTTGGCTTTGCTCCAGAGAGAATATTGCAGTTTCTTCATGCTGAGTTTCACGCTATCTGGCAGGTCCAAGTAGGCGTAGTGGGTAGCTTCCCTCCTGGCAGGCATTTCGGATGCGATCTGCAATGAAAATAACGCAAGTTTAATATGTCTGGCAAGTTTAATATATGATGGTTTATATAGTCTATAACTATCCTTTACAATCTAAGATTGTAAAGGATTCCAGCTATTTTCTTACGTCGTGAAAGCATTTGTGATGCGAACTGCACTGATAGTAACACAAGTATAATATACCAGCCCATCCTCCAGTTTTGGTAGTACTTACAGTAACGATGAGGACCATAGTATATATACCGACGTACAACGTAATTAGAACGTAGATATCTGAACTCTGAACAAATTTGAACAAACCGGAAAACTATTCTTTTTACTTATTTTCACAGACCAAACTGTAAACTGTAAAAAATGTTGTGAATATATTGTGGAAAGGTTTATAATGTTGTGTACCTTGACTTTAGCAAACCTTTTGATACATTACTAATCTTTTGACCATTACAAAACCATATTTACATCGTCTTGAAGTGATTAATCTAACTTAATATAGAAGCCCTAATACCGTGAGCCTCTATCTTTATTATCAATCTTTCATGTGGCACGTAAGCAAAAGCTTTGCTAAAGACAAGGTACACAACATAAACCTTACCATTATCAACTGTCTCAACTATGCTGGAATAAAATAATAGCATGTTAAACATGAACGGCCATTTGTAAATCCATGTTGTGAATCACTTATTTATGTTTATCTCGGTTGACAGCTGACCTGTCTCGGTTTTTACTGGTGCAAGACGGACCGAAACGTCGCCGCTTCTCGACGAAGTAAAGGTTTATGTAAAAAATAGTGAAAAAAGAAGTTTATGAAATGGGGGGGGGGGGTGTTATTACACTCCTCTGTAATGGTCGAAAGATTGACAGATGCTATAAGCGTTTACCCCTCGCGTTTACATTCTCCTGTAATAAAAATGAAAATGTGTTCGTGGTTAAGGGATGGTAATGAATGGGGATGGTTGAAGAAGAAAGAAAATGGGGAAAGGAAAAGGTGAGAGAAAAGCCTTTGCTAAGAATTATAGACGAGTTGCACTAACGTCCCACATAATAAAAGTATTTGAGAGACTAGTCGGGTCACCAGTTTCATGGAGACCAATGATATTCTCAACTAAGGCCAACATGGATATAGAGCGGAAAGAATGTGACCATGGAGTGATAGCTCCATACATGAACACACAAAATGAGGTCAGTGGGAATAAGCGGTAAAATAGGACGCTGGAAACTGTTTTGTCGAACAGAACACAGAGTAACAGTCATCCATATAAAGTCGAGACCAAGAGCAGTTAAAAACTGGTTGTTGTTGTTGTTGTTGTTGTTGATTTAGCTACACAGAATGAAGTGTCCATGTAGCACGGGCTATGGTGAGCCCGTAATTGAGTTCGGCTACTCGCGATAACCTTGTTACTGTGATATTTGGGTCAAAGTTTTATATGGAGGTGGGGATTCCTCCGTTTTCCCGGTTTATTTCTCGCTTCTGTTTTAGTGCACTGGTTTTAGTCTTGTTTTAATTACATTATCTCGGTGGTGGATGTAGATGCAGAATGCTCACTAGTGAGTCCCATTACTCAACGACTTTTCTAATCATTGTAGTCGCGGTGGCAAGTGCATCTAATTCAGCTGCTGTCGTTGGATTAATGTGAGTTTGATGTGCTGGGCTTTAATAGTTTCAAATTCCAGTAAGTAGTGCAATAGTGGCGCCTCTGCTTCTGTTTCACAGGTATGACACACTTTAACTATTGGGTTCATTACTTCTCAGCAGCACTTGTAACGAAGTCTGAGCCTGTGTACGGCTACTGCAATGTGTCTGGATATTTTTTTGCCAGGCTTGAAAGAGTAGAACCCAGTGGCTTGTTCGTACCATATCACAGTGGATCTTCCTTTCGCTACTTTGGCTATGTGGCGACTTTTGATAGTTGAGAGTATTTTCTTCTTGATTTGCTCCTTAATCTGTTGAAAACCTGGACGTACTTGGAACATGTACAACAGGTATAGCAGTGGCAGTTTTTGCTAGCGAGTCTGCCTTTTCATTACCATCTACTGCCAATGTGACTTGGTATCCAATTTAGGGTGATGACAGCCCTAGATTATTGGTTTCTTTTCCTATATGTTGGATTACTGTGAGTTGTATATTATCTCGATGCTGACTGGATAACAATGCCTGGAGCGAAGATTTAGTCGGAATGAATGATGACATGTAAATTATTCTCAATTGTATAGTTTATGGCCTCCTTCAGAGCATATAATTCAGTTGGCAATGTTGAGCACTCACTATTCATGCTCCAGTAAGCTTCATGGTTGGTAGTGTAAACTGCTGCCCCAGCAGAACCTCTTTAAATAAATAAATAAATGTTTATTTAGGTAAGGTACATACATACAAGAGATTTTATAAAGTTTGTTGGATTAATAGATAGTACATACAATGCCTAAAGCCACGATTACGCAAAGCGTTTCGGGCAGGAAAAACATTAATGACTAAAGCTTAATACTAATGGGTATAAAGAATAAAATGTGTTGAACAAATAAAAATAGAGGTAAAATAGGGGGGAACATGGCTGAAAAAGCAGCACAAATACAATTACAAATTATTACAGACAATTACATTCAAACAGCATTGTTTTGAAGAAAAAAAAAAGACATGGGTTGACAACAGAGGGGTAAGGTAGGTTACAGGGAATTTATTAGGTAGTGCTTCGTTTTTATCTTAAAGTGGTTGAGAGGTGTACAGTCTTTAACATGGTTGGGAAGGTCATTCCACATTCTGGGTCCCTTGATTTGAAGAGCATTTCTAGTTTAAGTCGTACTCTAGGAATATCAAAACTGTGTTTATTTCTGGTATGGTGCTCATGGGTTCTGTTACAACCTTCAATGAATCTTTTGAGGTCAGGATTGGCATTACAGTTCAGCGTTTTATATATGTATAATACACATGAGAGAATGTGCAGTGACTTAATATCTAACATATTCAGAGATTTGAGTAAGGGTACCGAGTGATGTCTGGGGCTAGAGTTGGATATTGTCCTAATGGCAGCTTTGTGTTGAGTAATTAGAGGACGTAAATGATTTTGGGTAGTAGAACCCCAAGCACAAATACCATAGTTGAGATATGGATAGATGAGGGAGTAATAGTCACCAGGGCAGGGCGGGGCACATAATATATGATCTTAGAAAGTGTCAACAGTTTTTGAAACTTTTTTTGATATATTTAGAATGTGTCCCTGGAAATTCAGCTTGTGGTCGATGAGAACGCCAAGGAATTTGCCATCTAATTTGTTACAAATTTGGGTATTGTTTATTTTGAGATTTATTTGATTAGAGGATTTATTGCCAAACAGAATATAGAACGTTTTGTCAATGTTAAGGGTGAGTTTGTTGGCAGTTAGCCACAGATGGACTTTCTTTAGCTCAGTATTTACTGTGGCATTTAGAGCAAGGGGGTCAGGACTGGAGTAAATGAAGGTTGTGTCGTCAGCAAATAGAATTGGTTTGAGGTGTTGGGAGGCATTTGGAAGGTCATTAATGTAGATGAGAAAGACGAGAGGGCCAAGTATGCTGCCCTGAGGAACACCAATGTTGATGGGTAGGGTGGGTGAAATTGTATTATTCACAAACATACTGGAGCCTGTCAGTAAGGTAAGATTTGAGGTATTGCAGGGAGTGTCCTCTGACTCCATAATGATGTAATTTAAGAAGGTGGTTTTGGTGGTTGACAGTGTCAAAAGCCTTACGCAGGTCCACAAATAACCCAACAGGGAACTCTTTTTTTTTATCAAGAGCTGCGTGAATCAAGTTATACTAATAAGTGCATCGTTAGTGCTTTTTTTTGGGTCTGAAGCCATATTGACAAGAGCTACAGACCCAAACACTTCAGATATTGTGTTTGGCTAGAAAAGAGTAAAGCTACTTGTAGATTAGTTTTTCAAATATTTTTGACAAGTTAGGCAGGATTGATATAGGTCTGTAGTTGTTAACATCTGTGAGATCACCACATTTGTGGACAGGGGTTACTCTTGCTTTTTTTTTTAGAATGTCTGGAAAGGTTTGGAGTTAAAGTGACTTGTTGAAGAGCAATGCAATAGCAGGGGCTAAAGATCTGGAGGCTTTTTTGTAAATTAAAGTTGGTATCTCCTCGAGGGCACTAGACTTGGTTTTAAGGGAAAGGATTATCTCATTGACATCAGTAGAATTAGTAGGCTTTAGGTACAGAGACTGTGGATAGTTACCTGTAAGATAGTCCTTAACATCAGTACTGGAAGATGGAATATCATTTGCAAGGGATGACCCAATGGAAGAGAAGAACCTATTGAACTCAATAGCAGAATCAGAGGCTGAAAGCTGACCATCGTTATTGGACAGGAGTGTTGGTTTGTTATTTAAAATCTTCTTTGGTCCCAATATTTGTGAAATTGTGCTCCAAGTTTTTTTAATGTTGCTCTTTATTTGGGTAAATTTATCTTCATAGTATTTAGTTTTGGCTCGTCTAATTATTTTAGATAGCAATAGCGAGTAATTCTTTGAGAATTCTTTGGAGACGGTTCCTAACCTATACTTCTTCTCAAGGTCATGTTTTTTGTTAATGGATTTAAGTATTCCCTTTGTAAGCCAAGGATTGTTAAGCCTTTTGGTTGTGACTTGTTTTGTAAGCATAGGACAGTGGGTGTTATAAAGGCTAAGAGTTGTTTGAAGAAAAGATTGCACTGCTAGGTTGATGTCCCCTATGTTACCTAATTCGGACTCCCAGTTGACATTATCAGCAGCAGTTATAAAATTGTTTATGGCAGTTTCATTGTGCAGCCTAAAGCTTAACTCCCTTGACTCAAGAGGTGGTTTGATAATGTTAGTTAAGAGAAATGTGGGGTAATGATCTGTAGTGCTATCGGTGATTATACCTGAAGTAAGCGGAGAGGTTATGTTGGTCCAGATGTGATCTAGAGTCATAGCAGTACTATCAGTGATTCTAGTTGGTCTAGTGATTAAGGGTATGAGGAAACAGGAATTCATACAGTTGAGGAATCTAAGAGCAGTAGGGGGCTCAGGCTTGCAGAAGTCAATATTAAAGTCCCCTGCGATAATTAGATGGTTTTTGTTCAGTCTGTTTTCTAGTATTAGATTTCTAAGGTTTGAGTTGAATTCGGACACATCAGTGTTAGGAATTCTATAGACTGCACCCACAGACAGGACAGAGTCGGCACCCTTGACTCTGAAGCTGGCAAAGATATACTCCCCACAGCAGTCTCTAGTTCTAATTATTTTTAAGCATGTTAGTTCTTGGTGGTAGTAAAAAGCAGTGCCACCACCTCTCTGAATTTGACGACAGTTGTGAATTGCCGAGTAGTTAGGCATGTTAAAGAGTTGAGTAGTATCCTCTTTCAACCACGTTTCAGTAAGTATAATGAAAGAGAATTTGTTAATAGTTTCAATCAAGGCACTAACATCATCGAAGTGTTTACCTAGGGATCTAACATTCAAGTTGATTACAGAGATATTGTGATTATCTGTTAATACATTGTATACATCATGCGCTGTAAAATATCTGCAATTTTGATCATTGAAGTGATGATTGACATTGATAGTGGATAAGAGGTTTAGTTCTGGGTCTATACTTGTCTGCATAAAAAGGTTGTTTGCAGGAAAACAAGGCAAGAATGGCAAATTACAAAATAGAAAACAAAAAAAAGTAGAATAAAAATTCTAAAGTAATATAAACTTAATGGTAATTTTAAGTAAAAAAACTTAATGGGAACTAGGAATGTAAAAAAATAACTAGAATAATTAATAACAATAGATGACCAAAAAAGTCAAAAAGCAATTATGAAATCTATAAAATGAAAAGCTTGCTTACTATACTATTATAAGTACACTATAGTTGAATACTAAAGTTACACTAAAACAAACTGAGGTAGTTTAAATAGAGATACACTAAGGAACACTGGATAATGAAGTTAATACTAGAGGACACAGGCAAAGCCAGTGTACTATGGAACATGGGAGTAAAAAAGACGACAATAAAGATGACAATATTATTATTTTTTTTTTTAACTAAAGTTAAAACCTTTTGAAAGGAAAGGCAGAGCTAAAGTGCACGAAGGTAGTTAAATGAGATTATAATTTGAATTCAGGCTATACAGCAGCTATCCCACAGTCACTGAGGAAAGAATTAAGGTGAGCTTCAGTGGTTATTGAATAGGTTTTTCCAGTGTCAGTCCTCCTAGCTATAATTTTACCATCTCGCAGAAAACAGTGTTTAATTGTAGGGGAATTTTTGCAGAAACCGCACAGTTTAAAAGAGATTTTGCCTGAACCTGGTCAGACATTCATTCACATAAAAAGTGGATTTACTAACAACTGCAGATGAGACAAAATCAGACTTGCGGGAGCAGCTATCTAGTTTTATACGTATTCTCCTGTTGTTAGTACCAGATGATTTGGTACGCACTCTATAAGCTGCTTTGATGTCATTTTTTTGGATTGAATACCTTAACTTATCCTGCAATACCTTGATCGCGATGGCAGCAGTCTTCTCCATCAGTTTCTTGGGGAAAATCACGTGAAGAGATAATTACAGACTCGAGTAGTTTGTTGGTCTGTCTCGTCTTGGGTAACAGCGTGTTGTTGTTGTAGGTTGTTCAGATGGTTCTCAAGCTGTTGCAATATTTCTTCATGTTTTTTAGTGGTTTCATCTGGATTAAAGTTAGTAACTGTGTTCTTGAGAAGGTTTAATTCTTGTTAGAGGTGGACGACTTTGGTTGATAGATCTTGATTGTTCTTGAGTAAGTCTCCAGCTTCATTCTGCAAAGATAATAATGAGCCTTGCAGGTTCATCATTAAGGCCGACTGCTCTTTGATTACTTTCATTTGATCTTCATGTACTTGAGTTAATAACTTGAGCCAAGGGTTATCAGCAAGGCGCTTGAAGTCAGAACAAGGGGCAGCTGCTCGTTTAAGTTGGTCCATATGGCTACATAACAGTTGTATGGCCCGAGTCGGAGACGGCGCTGCGTCCAGCTGAGATTGTTTATTGTTGACGAGGGGAGAGTCGGTACCCCCCACGGCGGCCACCGAGGGGGAGATAGCTGAACTATTCATGTTGCTAGCCTGGTTAGTAGGGTTATTCTTGTTTGGTGTGCTTTCTTTCTTAAGGGCCTTACCGGTCTTACTTTGCATGGTAGCAGGATAAATGTAGGCAGGAACAATAGGGAAGACTCGTTGATGAGGCAGCAGTGAACGTCGGGTACAGCTTCCTAGCTCCAGGGAGCAACACTAGTGAGGTCGAAATGAGGGAATTACGGGTTGGTCTTGTTGGTTTTTTTCAATCACATTTGGGTCACTGTGTACTTAGCTGCCTTCGGGTGATGCTACATCATTTGTTGGTAGCCGAGAGCTCAAGGATCAGCTGATAAGAGGAGGGAGGGCAGTGTAACACCTGAAAGGTGTTGTAACACCACTATAATGGAACACCACTATAATGGATACTAAACTAATAATGTAAACACTACTTTTCCTGAGTAACACTTCCCCATCGGTTGCACTTTGTAACACTGTTATGAGCTGACATATGATGGTTACACCGGGACTAAAAAGTACACTGCCAACAAGGAGATGCTAACACAAGGATTAAATACGCTGCCACCATCTGCCTTTGATCATTGAGACTATATCAAGCAACGAGGCAAGAAACATTGCTTGACTTGGAGAGTACTTTCTATGACTGTCATTAATTATGAAAACGGTTGTCGGCCACTATATCCAAAAGGCTAAGAGGATTCAACAATTGACACAGACGGGAAATTTAACATGAGTTTATTAAGACCAAAATTATGTCAATCACCACTTATAAATCCTACTCTAACACTGGCAAAAATTTAAGAAATTTGGACATGGAACAAAACCTCAGAGATCACACACATTACCTTAAAACCTCTGTCTCTCCTTCTGTCACCTCCCGATGTTCTCCACAACCTCTCTGTGCCCCGGTGTCCGGCACTCTGTTTACTAAGTCCCTACAGGACCTCTATATACAACCCCCACAGGGGGGAGGGGGGGAGGGGGGAGATCTGCTGTTGCTACCTACACCAAGAATGTAAGAGATTGGCCACACGTGTACAAACACTCGAAAAATATTTCAATAAGCTTGTTTGACATTCACCATACACTCTTCAAGAGAGGAGTTATTAATTACGTGTGTGACTGACCTCTGACTTGGCCAAAAGGGGGAGATCCAAGGATGTTTACACATAAGAATCTGGAGTCTAATTCCCTTGCATGAAATATTACATAATTGAAACTATGCTGAGTAAGACTAACCCAGGATATTTTTTTAATCAACATACAAGATAAACAGGAGGTCATCTGGGCTGACCTCTTGGAGAAGGCTTCCCTGGGTGTGAACTCTAAGGGGGGGGGGAGGTCATGGGTGTTACAGCAGGGCCGACAGGTGTTGTTGACGTTCGTTCGTTCGTTCGTTTACTTTCTTGATCAACTGATCCGTCTGTGAAGACGAGTTGTTGTAGGTCTTGAGATGGCTTCCATTTGTTGTTCTATGGCTGTTTTGAGCCTCTGCGAGTCACATGCGGATTTTTTAATTGGTAATCCTTCAATGATTATCTCTAGACTCGATTCTTCCCATGGAGGAGGCTGCCGAAAGTGTTAATATGATCTTTCTTCTCCTTTGTTTTTATTGGTCCATTTCAAGTCCACGTTCTCTAGAATCTTGACCAGATTATGTATCCATGTACTTGTTCTGTATTGAAGGTTTTTCTGAAGCGATCTCTGTATGCTGTCTTTGACAGTCTGGCGGTGGTTCCAACAAGTTTTGCTGTTATTGTGGCTATCCTTTGTTTGATCCTGCTTTCTAATGCTGGTAAGTTGATTACCATTCTTAGATTCTCTCTACGCATCCATATAGATGCTCCCAGCATTGTTCTGTGAGCATCATTTTGAGGCACATCCAGTTTCTCCCATTGATTATCACTGAGGGATGTAAGAGCAGGAGCAGCGTAGTCAATGAGTGACCTAACTGGTTGAGCGTAGTACATTTTGAGTACTGGTAGAGATGCACGATCTCTTAAGACTTGTCAGGGAGCGCAAAGCTGAGTTTCTGGCTTTACAACGTGCCTGTGTCTGGCCTCACACCTATATACAAAAGTTCGTCACAGAACAGAGCACCTCATGTTTTCACCTTGTCTACACCTGTTTCAGTATTGACCTGGTAAAATACTCTGTCACCCATAACTCTTCACCTTTCCAGTGCATGGAATTTAAGCTTTGTTAATTTTTTCATATGACAGGTTTCTAATTTGGGGAATTAACTTCATCCTAAGGTGGACACGTTCATGTGAATTTATATCCATTCTATAGTACGGCGACTAAAACTGAACTGCATAATCTAAATGGGGGTGAACCAAAGCAAGATATATCTGAACAAACGCATTGTTTCCACAGGACTACTATGTAGTGAGGAAAGAGAGAGAAGGGAGAGGAGGTGGTGGTGTAATTTTGCTGATAAGAAAAGGTTTGAGTTTTGAAGAGATGGTAAATCAGAACTGTGAAGGTTTCAGTGACTACATTTCAGGCACCATAGCAACTGGAGGACAAAATTATAGTAGTCATATATAGCCACCCCCCCACCGAACGACAGAAGACCCAGACAGGAATATGATAGAAACATGGCCACCATCAATATTATAGAGCAGCTTCTGTGGCTAGCAGGAACGGATCCAGGCTACTAATTATGAGAGACTTCAACCATGGGAAGATAGATTGGGAGAACAGAGACCAACATGGAGAACCAGACACATGGAGAGCCAAGCTGCTGGACATGGCAACGAGAAACTTTCCAAGTCAACACGTCAAGGGACCGACAAGAATGAGAGGAGAGGATGAACCAGCCTTCCTTGATCTGATATTTTCTCTAAATGAGTCGGATATAAGGGAAGTTAAGTTGGAAGCCCCCCTGGGAATGAGTGATCATAGCGTATTGAACTTCGAGTACCTGGTTAAGCTAGGAATTGTATCTTCCAAAAAAGAACTGGGAAACAAAGGGCTGGCGTACCGAAAAGGAAACTATGAGGAGATGAATAAATTCATAAGGGATATACAATGGGACAGAACTCATAACCAAGTCCGTACAAGACATGATGGACTATGTCACCCAAAAGTGTCAGGAGGCTGTAAGCAGGTTTGTCCCAGCCCGACAGGAAAAACAGAGAAGCAAAAGAAGAATCCGTGGTTTAATAGGGAATGTATGAAAGCAAAGGAGCTGAACAAAAGAGCAAGGAGGAACTTCCGTAATAACAGAACACCAGAAAGTAGAGAGAGATACCAGAGAATCAAGAACGAGTATGTTAGTGTAAGAAGGGCAGCTGAAAAAAGGTATGAAAATGATATAGCTAATAAAGCCAAGACCGAACCATAGCTACTACACAGTCACATCAGGAGGAAAACAGTGAAGGAACAGGTGATGAAACTTAGGATGGGTGAGGATAGGTACACAGAGAATGACAAAGAGGTGTGTGAGGAACTCGACAAAAGGTTCCAGGAGGTCTTTACAAGGCCAAGGCCTTTACAATAGAACAAGGAGAAGTCACGGCACTAGGTGAGGTGGCAGCAAACCAGGCGACCTTGGAAAGGTTCGAAATTACAAGAGATGTGGTCAAGAAGCACCTATTGGAGCTGGACGTGAGAGAGGCTATTGGGCCGGACGGAATCTCACCTTGGTTATTAAAAGTGTGTGCAGGAGCACTTTGCTTACCACTCTCCATAGTGTATAGTAGGTCACTGGAAACGGGGGAACTACCAGATATATGGAAGACGGCTAATGTAGTACCAATATACAAAAAGGGTGACAGACAAAAGGCACTGAACTACAGGCCAGTGTCCTTAACTTGTATACCATGCAAGGTGATGGAGAAGATTGAGAAAAACCTAGTAACATATTTGGAGAGAAGAGACTTCGTGAGAACCCATCAACATGGGTTCAGGGAGGGTAAATCTTGCCTTACAGGCTTAATAGAATTCGACGATCAGGTGACAAAGATAAAGCAAGAAAGAGAAGGATGGGCGGACTGCATTTTTTTGTGACTATCGGAAAGCCTTTGACACAGTACCCCATAAAAGGCTGAATCTTAAGCTGGAGAAACAGGCAGGGCGATCCAGTGGATAAGGGAGTACCTAAGCAATAGGAAGCAGAGAGTTAGTGATGGGTGAGACCTCAGATTGGCGTGAAGTCACCAGTGGAGTCCCACAGGTTTCTGTACTCGGACCTATCCTGTTTCTGATATACGTAAATGATCTCCCAGAGGGTATAGACTCATTCCTCTCAATGTTTGCTGACGACGCCACAATTATGAGAAGGATTAAGACAGGAGGACTGCTTGAGGCTTCAAGAAGACCTGGACAAGCTGCAGGAAAGGTCGAACAAATGGTTGTTAGAGTTTAACCCCAGCAAATGTAATAAAGATAGGGGTAGGAAGCAGGAGACCAGATACAAGGTATTATTTGGGAGATGAAATACTTCAAGATTCAGAGAGAGAGAGAGAGAGAGAGAGAGAGAGAGAGAGACCGACCTGGGGGTTGATATCACGCCAGACCTGTCCCCTGAAGCTCATATCAAGAGGATAACATCAGCGGCATATGCCAGGTTGGCTAACATAAGAACGGCCTTTAGAAACTTGTGTAAGGAATCTTTCAGAACATTATTTACTACATATGTCAGACCAATCCTGGAGTATACGGCTTCAGCATGGAGTCTATATCTAGACAAGCATAAGACTAAACTGGAAAAGGTTCAAAGGTTTGCCACCAGACTAGTACCCGAGCTGAGAGGTATGAGCTACGAGGAGAGACTACGGTAATTAAACCTCATTTCGTTGGAAGACAGAAGAGTTAGGGGGACATGATCACCACATTAAAGATTCTCAAGGGAATCGACAGGGTAGATAAAGACACTCTTTAACACAAGGGGCACACTACACTACACACAGAAATCACAATAGCATGATGCATCAATGAACAAATCCACAAGGGCTGTGACGAGGATTCGAACCTACATCTGAGATGATCCCAGATGCTGCCTTAATCGACTCTGCTACGACATGGTAAAAGAGTTGAAACCGAAGTTCTTCTAAACTTACTGGATTCTACAGCCTCTCCGAGGCACAAACCAGGGTTTTATGTAACTCCCCCATGCACTCGAGCTATGTCAATAGGCCCTTCTACCTCTATTTGTTCATTGATGCATCACGCTATTGTAATTTCTGTGTGTAATGAAGTAAGGGCCCATGTCGTAGCTCAGTCGATTAAGGCAGCGTCTGGGATCATCTCGGACGTAGGTTCGAATCCTCGTCACAGCCCTTGTAGATTTGTACAAGGGGCACACGCACTAGGGGACACAGGTGGAAACTGAGTACCCAAATGAGCCAGAGATATATTAGAAAGAACATTTTTAGTGTCAGAGTAGTTGACAAATGGAATGCATTAGGAAGTGATGTGGTGGAGGCTGACTCCATACACAGTTTGAAGTGTAGATATGATAGAGCCCAATAGGCTCAGGAACCTGTACACCTGTTGATTGACCTGTTGATTGACGGTTGAGAGGCAGGACCAAAGAGCCAGAGCTCAACCCCCGCAAGCACAATTAGGTGAGTACACACACACAACCAGGAAGCAGCCCGTGACAGCTGACTAACTCCCAGGTACCTATTTACTACTAGGTAATGGGCATAGGGTGAAAGAAACTCTGCCCATCGTTTCTCGCTGGCGCCCGGGATCAAACCCGGGACCACAGGATCACGTGTCCAGCGTGCTGTCCGATCGGTCACCGGCTCCCCCGTGTGTGTGTGTATTCACATAGTTGTGTTCACCTATTTGTATTCACCTAGTTGTATTCACCTAGTTGTGCTTGCGGGGGTTTAGCTCTGCTCTTTCGGCCCACCTCTCAACTGTCAGTCAACTGTTATTATTTTTTCCCCCCACACCACTCACACACCCCAGGAAGCAGCCCGCGACAGCTGACTAACTCCCAGGCGTATTTACTGCTAGGTAACAGGGGCGTCAGGGTGAAAGATTCTGCCCATTGTTTCTCGCCGGCGCCGGGAATCGAACCCGTGACCAAAGGATCACGCGTCCAACGAGAATAGACAAGGTGAACAAGGACAGCATCTGAAGCGAGAGAAATAGAATGGAAAACATAGAATCTGGAAACAGAAAAGAGTAGAATAAATATACAAGTACTCCTACGGGCATGAGGTACGGTAATTATCAGGAAAAACCACTAAGCCATTACGGCTATATAGTTATAATGGCTTAGTTATTCACACTTAGAATCCACTATAGTCGTGAAAGCCACCTCTTCACAATTTCAAGGCCAATCAAGACCAAGAACTCGAACATCAGACAAGGTTCCCCCCCCCCCCCAAAAAAAGGCAGCCGGTAGAAGACGGGGTCATAAGGAGTTTGACTTGCCTAGTGACTTGTCTAGTAACTTGTCTAGTAACTTGAGTAAACATTACAAAGGGAGGACCGTTAAACAAGCAACAGCCTCTGGAGTGAGTGATGGAGGTGGTGCAGGGCGGGAGATTTAATATCTACATATATTAGAGAGGGAGCCAGTGTGCCACCAAAGCCACGCCGTCGCTCACTGCTAGACAGTCAGTGTTTCCCTGCAGGGTTAATGAGTGCCTCCGTGAGTAAGTGATGAATTTGTTAGAGGGGTGGAGTCTGGGGAAGTTAGGGAGACCATCTGCAGTTGTTTTAGCAGGCCGTTCTCCTAAGGTTTCCCAACGTCAAGAAACTTTTGTACTAAAGTGCCCTTATTCTAAAGTTTTTGGTGTTAGTAAAGATCACTACCATCACATCTGCATTAGCTGACGGTTGTGAACTAGTGAATAGTTTGGTATGCAAGTCGTGTTTTATGCTCTTTCAACTACGTTTCAGTTAGTATAATAAAGGTGAATTTGTTAACTGTTTCAATTAGTGCACTATAATAATCAGCGTTTGCTTAGTGATCGTACATTGTTAATTACAGATCCATTGTGATGTGTTAATGCATTGTTTACATCGTATGCTGTATAATACCTGCAATTTAGACAATAGAAGTGATTCATAGATGCTTTATACGAGGTTTGTTCTGGATCTATACCAAGTGGCATAAGTAGGCTGTTTGATAATAAAATGGTAAAGATTCAACTAATGATGCAATGTAAAGAAAAAACTAATGATTTTAGTAGAATAATGAAATTTGGATTAGATTAAATAAAGATTGAATGTTATGATAATGATAATTATACTATTATTATAATTATAATAACATGATAAACAGTAAAATTACTAAAATTACACTGGTATAAATGACGTAGATTACTTTGAGGTACACTCAGGTTCACAAACAATGGTTTATAATACTGACACTGGCATAGCCAGAGTACAATGGAGCAATAATGTATGGGAAGGCTTGGTAACAATGAAACCTAGGTTACCTAGCCTGCACTAGGTAACAAGGGAGTTAATTAAGATGAGGCACTTCGTGTTAGTCTGGACTGATAGACCACATTGGGAGAGGAATTTATTGAAGTTACCCTCATTTGATACCACAAACGTTTTTGCTGTAAGTTTTCCTCTATTATTGTGCCATGTTTTACATAGCACTGATGGATCACACCTTTGTTTTGTGTACTGATTTTCTGCAGACAGTAGAGGAGTCCCTGCCTTTTCCTGGTCATGCACTTGTAGATGTAAACCACCTTGTTAGAGAATACTGCTGTCTGGACAAGATCGGATTTTAGGGAATGGGTAGCTAGTTTGAGGCGCATTTTTCTTTGATTTTGACCTGCTGGATTCTTTTTGCCTACGCTGTAAGTAACACTTATGGTTTTGTTGGTTTCATAACGCATTTGGTCTATTATGACAGCATGTACAATGCCTATACACACTTTTCATCGTCTCTTTCCTCAAGGATGGATGAAGATGAAACATTAACAGTCCAGTAACTTTTGCTGGTCTTGTTCGTCCTGGGAGATAGATTGTTGGCCAGTTATAGTACTGATGTTTGCATTTATTGTCTAGCGCTTCCTTATGTTTTTTTATGGAATCGTTGGTTTCAGACACGTATTTTCCTAACAGACGGTTTATTTTATACTGAAGTTGGTGGTTCACTTGACAGGCTTTAACATCAACACGAAGAAGGATTATTTGTTGATATTGTTGTTGCAGGTTCGCACAGTTAACTTAATCATCATGTTGAAGGTCCTGAGTGATCATAATATGGGCCTGAAATACTAGACACAGCTTCTTGAATCACAGATTCTCACACCAATTAGGGCGTTACAGCGAGGGACCTGCAGCAAGCTTGAAGTGCATGAAGTGGGATGTTAGCAAGGAATTTGCAGATGTTTGTGAGGAAACAATCCCCTGACTCAGTGAGGGTGTTGAGGGGAGAGCAGCGCCGCCACTGACCCCAGAGGGCGAGAAACGACAGCTGTCGGTGGTGTTCTGGAGGGTGCCTTGCTTGGTGCTTTGCGGGTTTTTTTCTGTGCACAAACTGGTTTTTGGAAGTCATGGTTGGTTGTGTATGGGTATGAAGAAAATATTGTAGCCTAAACTTGAGTCAGGAAGCACGGTGGTGGGCAGCAGGCACTGATAATCACAACAGGAAAAGTTTGTATTGAATTTTGTTTGCAAGTAAATGAGTTAATTGAGTTGGTTACTGTCGATGTCTTATGACGTGCTTGGTCTCCATGTACTTGGCTGCCTGTAGGTGATGATTTACGTCATCTGGGGGTAGTTGGGGACTGTAATACAGCTTAGAATGGAGAGCGTAGACGAGCACAGGTCGACACCCTCAACACACTACCTTGTATATCTAATATGCATTTGTTAAGGTTAAATTCTAGTTGCCAGTTGTAATAGATTAGAGCTTGTTCTGTGTGGGTCAATATCTAAGGTCACGGCGTTATTAAACAGTGGGGTTAGGGATGGCCTGGCCCCAAGGGATAAAATCCCAGCAAATATTCAATACTATAAATGGTCTGTAAACTGGAGAGATTAACAACCCCACTACAACAAGGAAAAAGTTATACTCTGGTTATAAACCTTATTATATAATTGATTAACCGTAATCCCCCTAAGTACAATAATTTTCTTACCTCCACAATCTTGCGTTAATTCCCTGAAGCCACATAGAAAGGAGACGAAGGTTATAAACAACGACTAGATGCAAGACTACGCTCGTTAAGGGGACAGACCATACACTGGTAACTTAAACACAACTTATGGTCACCCTTAAGCCACCCCTCAGGTAACACTTGGGGCTCAAAACACTGGCTTAGAGGACACACAAGAAATACACTAAGACTACAATGGCACGGTACGTATATAATGGTACTTAAATTGGTATTGAAAGGATAAGGTGAGAGGAAAAAGGGGAGGAGGAGGAGTCACCAGCCACTGGTCCAGACCCTTTGATCACCCAACAACCAAGACCCCTCTCTCGCTTCCACATGCGGTTGCTGACTCGGTAAATAACTTGATCGTACAGTAACAAGTACTAGTCTTCCAAGATAAGCCTTTACTTGTTACCTGAACAGTTCTAAGTATAACTAACATACAGCTTTACATCATACTAATAATTAACTCAGGGTATACCAGCTCTGTGAGCAACGAGGTTAATCCTACATCTGGCAGAGAAGCGGAACCCTCGACCAACCAACCAAGCTAGTTCCAGGTACCCTTTAAATATAAGTCTATACTGCTAGATTAATCTCCCCTCCTACTTAACCCAAACTATTAATTAATGTTCTATTATTTACTTACTCAAAAACCCACACATGCTCCCTAACAGTCATGGCCTATCACTACCAAAATACTTAAGTGAATGATACCTGCATGAAAATAAAACTGAATCCTATTTAAGCCTGGTTTCCTGGCAGTGCCAATTAAGAACCCAGGGTCAAAACTCATCCCCCCTTCAGAAAAAAAAAGTTTCTACAAGAACAGTCATATTTTTTGTAAGGACGTACAAAGAAAAATAACTCTTAAAAGAAAATTAAAAACAAGAAATTTCTCTTAAAGAAAAACACACAAAGGGAAAAACAATTTTGACAAGGAATATTTGGCACAAGAGATTCCATGAATAAAATATGATAGTTTGTGGCTTCCTGTGGCTCAGAGGTACGCTACTCAGGCAACCGGGATAGCGCATCAGCTACCACGTTTAGCCGACCTGGTAAGTGGATTACGGTAAGACTGAAGTCCTGCAGGTATAATGCCCACCTGAGGATCCATTTATTTTTCTCTTTCATCTGAGGGATGAACACTAATGGGTTATGGTCCATATACACTTCCACTATATTTGCCGTGAGATTGATTGACTGATTGATGCAGATTAAGCCATCCTAAAGGTGGCACGGGCATGAATAGCCCGTAAGTGGTGGCCCTTTTGAGCCATTATTAGTATCAATAGATGATACTGGAGATCTGTGGAGGTGCGGCTGCACTCTGCGTGACGGGAGATGTCTCACGTAATGTGTCCAATTGATTGATGATGATTGAAGAAGATTAATGAAGATTAAGCCACCCAAAAGGTGGCACGAGCATGAATAGCTCGTAAGTGGTGGCCCTTTTGAGCCATTACCAGTATCAAGAGCTGATACTGGAGATCTGTGGAGGTGCGACTGCACCCTGCGTGACGGGAGATGTCTCTCGTGCCGTGAGACAGCCTGCCAAAAGATTGAAGTATAACACTAGTGCCAACACTCCTTTTTCTACCACTGAATAGTTGTGTTGTTGCCTTGTTAAATTTCAGAGTAATAGTACACTGGATAATCCACTTGATCATCCCCAGTTTGCAACAACACTGCACCAGCACCTGAATCATATGCATCGACGTGAATTTTAAATGGTTTGTCGAACCTTGGACTAGTGAACACTGGAGCGGAAGCTATGATCGATTTAAAGTTTTTAAAAGCCTCTGCACAGTCTGTTGACCACATTAATTTAGTGGCTTTTAGCAACAAGTTTGTTAAGGAAGTTGCCACATTCGAAAAATTCTGGCAAAACTGTCGGTAGTACACACAGATACCGATAAATCGCTGCACATCTTTCTTATACTGGAGCACTGGATACTCCAGAATGGCGCTGATTTTATCCTGTTGAGATAACACTTTTCCTTGGATCACTTCATACCCTCGGAATGTCACTAGGCCTTTTCATTAACCACTGGTTTATTCATTCTAATATTTTATTTATTCCACGGGCCTGTAATTTCTATGCCAGTCTTTCATATGATACCTTATCAAAAGCTTCAGCAAAATGCGTGTGTAAATTACATGCACCGAAAGGCCTTTTGTCTGAGTATCTGGCAATATTTACACAAATGTCAGCAAATTTGTAAGGCAGGATCTGTTTTTAACAAATCAATGTTATGTCGATTGTATTTTTATGGGGTTGTTAACTGAAAGATGGTGAATGATTCCCCCTTCATGAGATTCTCTCCATGAGCTTGCATATGTGTCGATTATATATACACACAAGTACATGAAATAACACTGTAGGTGTCACTTTCGCACAGATCACTATAAAACTTATGCAGTCTCTCTTCCCGGCGAGTCCACTTCTATCTTCTACCCCCTCCCCTTCCGGCCCGTTGGCGTCGTGAGGGGGCTTGGTGGACGGCTGCCGGAGTGTGATGCTCCGTTGGGCAGTCCTCTGTCCTTTTCTGGCCTTGCACTCCTGCTGCTGTCTTCTCCAATTGTGCCGGATCGCTTTTCCTTTTCCTTATGTTTCGTTTTTCTCCCCCCTCTTCTCCTATCTGCTTGTCGTTTCCTGCCGACCTTTTGCTTGTTTTGGATTATTTCTTTGGACTTCTTCTATTTTGACGCCCGGGTGCTTGAGGAGGCATACTCTTGCACCCGTAGAACTGTAGTACCCGACGTCTCGAGCGAGGGGAACCTTTTATTGTCAATCCCCCTTTCGTCGCTGAACCCGATCTCGACGGACTGACGGTTCTTAAGGTGGCGTTTGTGGGGCGTATACTCACGACGCACCCCTAGGGGGCCCCGGCATGATCGGCGATAGCTTCCTGTTGGGTGTCCTGCCTCTAATTGTGGCTCCATGGTGGGTATGGGGTCACATTCGTGGATGAATTTGTCACTTTTCGTCTCTATGTCGTTGAATGTTTCCGTTGTACCCTCTCGGGCTCGTGGGGTGGGCGACCAAGCCCCCGAGTCGGCCTGTATTGGAAGACCAGGCTCTGTAGCTCCCGCTGCGTTGGGCCCCGACCTTGCTCCTCCTTTGACCGTCCTGACTTCTTCCCCCAGCTCCCCTCCCTCCTCTGAGGTTGGGTCGAGCCTCCAGCCCCCGGTGGTGACCACTTCGTCCCCTGGTGTGGCTAAGTCTTTCGTTGTGACTACTGCGCCTTTTGACCCCTCACTCTCTAGGGGTTCTCAACGCCGTTCGCGCCCCAACCGCACTCGCTCGATTCCTTCCCGTGCTGATGCGTATCAGGCCTTGTTTGGTCCTCCTTCATGGGCCAAATACTTTAATCTCCTCCCTCTTGATTCTGCGCCTCCTGACGATTTCTCCCTCCATCGGCATCTTGTAGATTCCGTGGATGCGTGTGTTACTTTCAACCCCACTCGTCTCGGTACACGTGTCGTTGCTGCTCCTTCTCAGGATGCGGCTTCCCGCTTGGCTGCCTTATCTTGCCTTGGCGAGATCCCTGTTCGGGTCTCCAAGAATGTTCAGATGAATTCCAGTGTTGGCACTATTCTCCTCCCGCCCCATGTTGCAACCGGTGTTCGGAATCTGCAGGATTGCCACGATGATATTCGGCATATCCTTGATGCCCAAGGCCATTCTGTCCTCCAGGTTGACTCGTTTACTCGTCCCCCTCGTGGTCGTCGCCGTCAACCCCTTCGCGTTGTGAAGATCACCTTTGATGGTAGGACCCTTCCATCCTCTGTCATTCTTGCTGGTGCTAGGTGCTCTGTCCAGGAGTATATTCCTTCTCCTCGTCTTTGTAATAAGTGCTGGAGGTTTGGGCATGGTGCCCTCCGCTGCTCTGGGACTGTCTCTCTCTGTCCTTTGTGTGGGAGTGAAGGTCACTCTAAGGCGGAGTGCACTTCTCCCCAAGCTCGCTGCCTCAACTGCGGTGTGCCCCATCCTACGTTCTCCCGTGCCTGTGTCCATTACAAGCTTGAGGCGGCCGTCCTTAACCTGAAGCACCGGGAGCGTTTGTCTTTTCCTGAGGCGAGGCGCAAGGTTCGCCGGCTCCCGCCTTATACTAACATCTCTTATGCTCGCGTGTTGCGCTCTTCCTCTCCTCGTCCTTCCCCCCTTCCTCAGACTCTCAACCGTTTCCGGGCCTTGGACCCTGATACGCCCACTGCCCCCTCCTCTGTTCCTTTGAGTTCTCTCCCGAGGGGTCCCCCTCCTGGTCCTCTGTCTGGGGTTCCCCTTCTTTCAACCCGGTCTGTCATGTCTCCTGTGTCTTCTTCCTCGTCCCCCTCCGATCCTCCTTCCCATCCTCTTCCTCCATCTATCGGCTCTCCCCGCCGCCTGTCGGTGCAGGCGGATGTCCATCGCTCTCCTAACGGCCGTCGTGTGTGCTCTCGTTCGGCTTCTCCTGTTGAGACACTGGAATCCGTTGCCCGGTACGTAGTTGCTGGGACACCTGTCTCTTTAAGTCAGAAGCGTAAGCCTGGCTCCTCTCCTTCCTCTTCCCCGGCGGGTAAGAAGGCTTCGCTTTCTTCCTTAGCTCCTACTTCTGGCTCTGTTGCTCCTTCCCGTCCCGTTTCAGTGGTTGCGCCCCGTTCCTGCTATGGAGGTTTCTTTGGCCCCTACTTCCCTTTCGGTTGCTGCTCTTGCTGGGGTGCGCTCCCCTCTTTCTACTCCCCCTCTTCCTACTGCTGTCCTTGACTGCTCCTCTCCGTTGTCTCCTCCTCTTCCTCCTCCTGACCCCGCCCGCCCACCTCTGATCTGTTCTCCCGTTTCCTTCCCTCCGTCTTTGCTCAGTTTACCCATGCCCCCTAACCCTGACTTTGCTGACCCTGATCCCGACCCTGATATTCTTTAACGTGCTCTGTTGCTCTTTCGCCTTTGTTTCTTTCTTGTTCTCTGTTTTTGTCCTTTCTCTTCTCGTCGTTGTCCATTCTTCAATGGAACGTTCGAGGTTATTACGCCAATTTCCTCGAACTCCAACTTCTGATTTCGCGGTTTTCGCCCCTTTGTGTCTGTCTCCAGGAGCCAATGCTTGGTGCTCGTCCTGGTCGTTTTCGTGGCTATTCCTTTCTCTCCCCCCCCCCCCAGCCATTGCTGGGGCTTCTAATTCTTCTGCTCTCTTGATTCGTGCAGATGTTCCCTTTGTTCCTTTACTTTTTCCTTCGCCTCTCCATTGTTCTGCTGCTCGTATCTTTGTGGGGAAATGGTACACAGTTTGTTCCATTTATCTCCCCCCGAGTGTCCCGCTCTTCTCTTCCTGATTTGAAACACCTCCTAGACTCCTTGCCGGAGCCTGTGCTCCTGCTGGGTGACTTCAATTGTCGTCATTCTCTTTGGGGTGACGTTCTGACGAATACCCGGGGTCGCCTCCTTGAGCCGTTTCTCCTATCTTCTTCCCTGTCTCTTCTGAATTCTGGTGAGCCCACTCATTTGGACTCTCGGACTCGCACCCTTTCTTGTCTTGATCTTTCTCTCTGCTCTTCTTCTCTTTACTTAGATTTCACGTGGCAGGTTCTTGATGACCTCCATGGAAGTGATCATTTCCCCATCCTTGTTTCCTTTTTCTCTTTTCGCCCTTCCCTCTCTTTCCCTAGGTGGCAGTTTGCTAAGGCGGACTGGACCCTATTTACCCTCAGTGCTGCTCTCTCTGACCTCTCCCTTCTGCCTCTCTCTCGCGCTCTCCTCCTTTTTCATGACACTGTCTTCAACGCTGCCCTCCGCTCTATTCCTCGCTCTTCCTCTCGGGGTCCACGGAAGTGCGTTCCCTGGTGGAATGCGGACTGTGCTCGGGCTGTCCGCTGTAAGCGTGCAGCCTGGAAGAGGCACCGCCGTAGGCAGACGACCGATTCTTTTCTTTTCTTTCGGAAAGCGAGTGCGGTGGCCCGTAGGGCCATCCGTACGGCTAAACGTGAATGTTGGGCATCTTATGTCTCAACAATTACGTCCGAAACCCCTCTGGCCCAGATCTGGAAGCGTATCCGCAAGATAGCGGGTAAGTTCGTTCCCGATGTTTCACCGGTCCTTCACCTCCATGATACTCTTGTGGCGGACCCGTTGCAGATCGCTTCCGAACTGGGTTCCCACTTTTCTTCTGTTAGCTCTGGTCTTCATCTTCCCCAATCTTTCCTTCTTCGTAAACCTGTCCTTGAGTCTCGTCCTTTAGATTTCTGCACTCATCTTCAGCTTCCCTATAATGATCCCTTCTCTCTCTCTGAACTTCGTTCTGCCCTGGCCCTCTGCGGTTCTACGGCGGCGGGCTCCGATGGTATTCATTATGAGATGCTTCGCCATCTCCCTCCGAGCACGTCTCAGTATTTACTGAGTCTGTATAATCGGATCTGGGAGTCGTTGTCAGTCCCTGAGGACTGGCTCGATGCCGTTGTCCTCCCTGTTCGCAAACCGGGGTCTCTGGGTACTTCCCCTAAGGACTTTCGCCCTATTGCTCTCACGAGTTGTCTGCAAACTCTTTGAACGTATGGTTAACGTTCGTCTGATGTGGTTCCTGGAACACCATCACCTCTCCCCTTCTCAATTTGGTTTCCGCAAGTGCCGCAGCACGACAGATGTCCTGGTGAACTTGGAGGTCTATATTCGTACTGCTTTTGCTGCGAAGACCTCCGTTGTTGCCGTCCTTTTTGACCTGGAAAAGGCTTACGACACCACTTGGCGTTATCATATCCTATCTCAACTTTATTCTTTTGGCCTTCGTGGTCATCTCCCTCTCTTTCTCCACAGCTTCCTCTCTCGTCGTTCCTTTCGGGTGCGCCTTGGTACCGCTCTCTCTGCCTCTTTTCAGCAATACGAAGGTGTGCCCCAGGGTAGTGTTCTGAGCACTACTCTTTTTCTGGTTGCCCTCAATGGTCTTCTTTCCTCTCTTCCTTCTGGTGTCTTCTCCGCTCTCTATGTCGATGATCTTACCCTTTGTTGTCAGGGTGATGATTCGCCTCTCCTTCAACGCCGGCTTCAACTTGCAATTGATGCCGTGTCGTCTTGGGCCACTGATCATGGCTTCAAGTTCTCTACTTCTAAGACTTGTGCCATGACATTTACGCGGAAACGGGTTGTTCTTCGTCCCTCTTTGTCACTTTATGGTCATCCCCTTGAATACAAAGATTCCGCGAAGCTTTTGGGGTTATTCCTTGACACTCGTTTGGCTTGGTCTCCCCATATCTCTTACCTCCGTGTTGAGTGCTCTAAGGCCCTTACCCTCCTTCGGGTCGTGTCCCATACTTCTTGGGGGGCAGATAGGCGCACTCTCCTTGCTTTACATTCCTCTCTCGTCCTGTCTAAGCTCGATTATGGTTGCCCTGCTTACTCGTCTGCTTCTCCTTCTACTCTTCGCCGTCTTGATGCTTTGCACCATACTGGGTTGCGCCTCAGTTCTGGTGCCTTTCGTTCGACTCCCGTCCTTAGCTTGTATGTTGACACTGGCTTCCTGTCTCTCCAGGACCGCCGTGATCGCTACTGTCTTCGCTATCTTGCGCGGTCCTTGCAACATCCTTCCTCTCGCCTCTGTCGTGCTTTAACTTTTACCCCTCCTGCGGTTCCTGTTCCTCTTCACCACCTCCCTCTTTCTGTCCGGTTATCTCGCCTGCAGGATTCTCTTTCCGTTCGTATTTCTGATGTTTCTCCTCGTGTTGTTCCTTCTTTGCCCCCGTGGAGGGTCCCTTTTCCGCGGTTTTGTACATCCTTGACCCGTATCACTAAAGCTTTTACCCCTCCTACGGTTCTAAAACGCCTTTTCCTCGAGCACTTTTCTTCTCACTCCCGCTCCGTTTCTGTCTTCACCGATGGGTCTAAGTCAGCAGACGGTGTTGGCTACTCTGTTGTTTTTCCTGATCGCACTTATATGTGTCGCTTGCCTCCAGAGACTAGCATCTTTACAGCGGAACTTTATGCTATTCTCTATGCTCTTCGTCTCCTACTTTCTCGTTGTCAGTCTTCCTTTGTAGTTGTTGTTGACTCTCGTAGTGCCCTCATGGCTCTCGGGTCCTTTAATCCAGTTCATCCAGTGGTTGTCGAGATCCAGCATTGGCTGTTTCTCGTTCACAGTAAATTTAAGTCGGTTGAGTTTTGTTGGGTTCCCAGCCATATTGGTGTGTCTTTAAATGAGCGTGCGGATGCTGCCGCCAAGGAAGCTGTCCGCTCTTGTCCCATCTCTCGTAAGGGCATTCCGTATTCCGACTTTTACCCGGTTATCCATTCCTCAGTCCTTACCCGTTGGCAGGCTTCTTGGTTGTCTGTTACTGGTAACAAGCTACGTTCTCTTAAATGTTGTGTTTCCTCGTGGCAGTCCTCCTTCCACCGTAACCGGCGGTGGGAAACAGCTCTGGCGAGGTTACGTATTGGCCATACTCGCTTAACCCATGGTCACTTGATGGAGCGCCGCCCTGCTCCTTATTGTCCTAGTTGCATTGTCCCTCTTACGGTCGTGCATATCCTTCTTGAATGTCCTGACTTCCAGGACGAGCGTATGTCTTGCTTTCCGACCGCCCTTCGCGGTCACCTGTCCCTCGATAGAATTCTTGGTGACTCGGATACTTTTGATATCGTTCGCCTTATGCGTTTTTGTTCTCGTATTGGCATCCTTGGTGATATTTAGCGCCCTCTGATTATTTTGCGTCTTTGATGGTGCTATATAGCCTTCCCGGTTTGGTGCCTTCTTTTGATAATTACTTACTTACTTACTTCTATCTTCTATCATACACAACCCGAGGTTCCTTTCCTGAATGTCTTCTATGGTCCTCACACTGGCGAGTTTACCATTTTAAGTGAATTCACTGGCTAGTCCTACACGGTATCATCACAGTGGCAAAACCTTTTCTACTATCCAGCCGCAGGCCGGCCTGGGTCTCCAGCCACACAAGCTTAAAAGTACATCCACGGACAGTACTTCGGTCTAATCAACAATACTTCACTAAGTGTTAGATCACTCTCTTCACCGACTCGGCCACTTTTCACTGCAAAATGTCTTTGTTCAAGACTGCCCTGGGTGAACTCATTCCTGTCGACCAAGATTCCACCACCATCTCTTCTGTGGACTGAAAATGTGATAAGTAGGACAAACTACAAAGGGATCAAATAGGATCACAACCTTCCACCAGGGATCAGAAAATTGTCGGGTGAGCTCAACAGTTGGTGTCGACATCGTCACATCAACGAAATACACAATCAAATCTACTAGAAGACATAATTGCAGGTATAGCAGATCAAATTGCATTGAGATAATAGTGATAATAAATCTGCTCACCCTTAACTGTTATTGAGCATACGTTATAACCGTAACAGCATATTTATAAGTGGAAGAGCTCTAACAAGTAACTACATGAAAGGAAACAATGACTTCCTAAGAACGGTGGTGGATATTAAAGCTGCACAACTCCACGCGAATAACGTGTAGGAAATAATAATCAGAATAAGTCGACACGTCTCTCGGCTCTGGTTTTAATATGGTGAGTCCCCATCATGCATCAGAGACGCATCTCTGAGTACATTTTTTTTATTATTAATCAGGAGGAGTTGATCTTAATTAATATAATTGAAAATATAATTAATTTTAGGAAGTAGATTTTTATGTTCAGTCCTCAAACGGTTGTTTTTAGTGGTAAATTAATTAATAGCATTTTGTGTGAGATGGTCTTGTGATGTGAATATATATTTCTCGTTTTCTGGAGTACACGTGTCACGTACACCATCCTTTACAGGATTAATTAAGTAAATTTAATTTGTTATTAATACAGTAACAGCAATATTTTTATGTATGCTGCAACAAAGACTTTATGGGTGATGTGGAAGGTCTTTCCACAATAAATAAATTCGGAAACCTGGTTCTCTAGGATCATCCTCTTAAGACTTCCGTCCCATTGCTCTCATGAGTTGCGTCTGCAATCTCTTTGAGCATATGGTCAATGTCCAAACGATGTGGTTCATGGAACGCTGTCACCTCATCTCCCCTTTTCAATTTGGATTTCGCAAGTGTAGCAGCACGACTGATGCATACTGTCCCAACTTCATTTTTTTGATCTTCGTGGTAATCTACCCCTCCTACTCCAGAGCTTCCTTTCTCGTCGTTTCTTTAGAGTGCGGCTTGGTACCCACTCTATGCCTCTTTTCGGCAATACGAGGGTGTGGCCCAAGGTAGTGTTCTGAGCAATACTCTCCTCCTGGTTGTCCTCAATGGTATTCTTTCCTCCCTTCCCTCTGACATTTTCCCCACTCTATGTTGACGATCTTGCTCTCTGCTGTTAGGGTGATGATTCGCCTTTCCTCCAATGGCAGCTTCAACTTGAGATTGATGCCGTGTCGTCCTGGGCCTCCAATCATGGCTTCAAGTTCTCTCTGGCTAAGAATTATGCTATGACCTTTACTTGGAAGCAGGTCGTCCTTCGACCCTCCTTTGTCGCCTTATGGTAATCCTCTTTCGTATAAGGATTCTTCTAAACTAATGGGGTAAATTTTTGACACTAGATTGTCCTGTCCCATATCACCTACCTCGAAGTTGAATGTTCTTAGGCCCTTAACATAAGGTCTTGTCCCAAACTTCATGAGGAGCTGATAGGCACACGCTCCTCTTTACATTCTCTCTTGTGCTCTCTAAACTTGATTATTACTGTCCTGCTTACTGGTCTGCCTCTCCCTCCACCCTTCGTCGTCTTGATGCTCTTCACCATACTGGGCTCTGTGTTAGCTCTGGTGCCTTTTGTTCGACCCCTTCCCCAGAGCGTGTATGTTGCATCCTGTCTCTACGGGATCGCCGTGATCACTACTGTCTTCGCTACTTTGCGCGGTCCCTACAACACTCTCACTCTCGCTTAAGTCGTACTTTGAACATTACCCCTCCTGTAGGCCCTGTTCCCTTTCACCACTCTCCTCTTTCTGTACAGTGGTCTCACCTGCAAGGTTCTCCCTTTGTTGGTGTTGCCAATGTTTCTCCTCGTGTCATTCCGTCCTTGCCCCCTTGGAGGGTCACTCTTCCTACGTTTTGTAGAACCTTGACCTTCATGACAGTCTTTTACCTCTCCTACAGTTCTAAAACGCCTTTTCTTTGCTCACTTTTCTTCACACTCCCGCTCATCTCCGTCTTCATAGATGGGTTCAAGTCTGCTGACTTTAGGCTACGCCTTTGTGTTTCCTGTCTGGACCAGTGTGTGTTGCCTGCCTCCAGAGTCCATCATCTTCACAGCTGAACTTTATGCAATTTTGTTTGCTCTTCGTCAACTGCTTTCTCGCCGTAATTCTTCCTTAGTTCTTGTAGTGAACTCTTTCAGTGCCCTCATGGCTCTGGAGTCCTTTAATCCTGTCCATCCTGTGGTCGTAGAGATTCAATATTGGCTGTTTTGTATCTCCAGCAGATTTAAGACTAGTTTTGCTGAGTTCCTAGCTATATTGGTTTGTTTTTAACCTTTAAGCTGCCAAGTGGTCCTGGGGAGATTTACACCCCAGAGCGCAAGAAAAAAATTATTTTTTTTTTCGTCCTTTTAAAATTGTTAATTTGTATTCCTTGAGCACAGGAAAATAATAATAATAATTGTGCTTACCAATGACATAATCGAGCCGACAAGTTCGCCGATGACGTCAGAGCGCGCGCTCAAGGGTGCTGTGTCAGGGAGCCGTCACGTGCGGCGGCCCGAGTTGCTGCAATATTTTTTCGCGGCATTATTTACAGTATCTATGGCACGTTTTACAATAATTTTTTCGCTAGTATTGTTCCAATTACTGTCGTTTGACATTATATTATAATACAACTAGTATAAATTCACTACGCATTCACGTATTATTGTCACCGGTATGCACACCAAAATGGTACATTGTACATTTCCTGTAAAATATAAATTTTTTTCAATATTTACACCAAAATTCACTTGAGATATACATGTATTTACTAAAGTACTAGACAGTTTGTAGTCCTGGAGACTGTGATACTGTGCGAAACAGTCGACATGTCACAGAGGGACGGCACACGCTTCGCACCATGTTAACATCAATTTACGTTTGTGGCCTCATTTTTGTGCTGTAACACACAACACACCGACGCTGGCCTGCTGCACGCACTCCAGTTGGTGGTAATTTCTTGATTTGGTGTACCAGAAAGGCCTCCCTGTAAGCGAGCCTGGGTGCAGGAGCATGGTTCAATATTGGGTCCCGAATGGGTATTTGTATGCCAGAGGTGTATTTGCCAAACTTACCTAGTAATTGTTTCACAACTTGAAAACTAAACGAAAGGAAATATGGTTTTCTACCTGTTTTTACAAGTTACATGTTATAACTGTTCAGCATTGTTACGTCAATAAGGTGGGAAATCATCATCATAGTCCACTTCACTGTTTTCTGTACACACACTCTACAGCACCCACCATCATGTCACATTTATCAACTAAACGCATGTTGATGTTGTAGTCCGTCACACAATCTGGTTAATATATTATATGTTTTGTTGTTCTGTTCACCTTGCCACTGTCCACCATTGTACCAGAGTGAATGCTGGTCAACATGTTCACTTCACGTCTGTCTTTCCACCGCACTGAAAGCATTGCACCACTGTTTCTTACCTCGCAATCACCTACTTGCATAACAGTGTCACACACAGGTCTTTCTCTTTGTTTTGGCTCTACTGTGCCCCACACTCCAGTTTTATCATCAAGCAAGAACCTGGTTAGTAAGGGACTGGTATAATAGTTATATCTGTACAATATATGGCCCTTGTTCAAATATGGTGCAAGCAGTGCCTTCACCACACTACCTGAGAAGCCATGTTGGTCATTAGCAGGAATGTCAACATATGTAGCCGAATACAGTATCATGTGTAACACCATTCCTGATTCAGTCACAGAGCACAAAGAATTTCAATCCAAATCGGTGACGTTTTGAGGGAATATACTGCTTGAAGGCAGCACGTCCTTTGAAAAGCACAAGAGATTCATCAATAACCAGCTTCTGAGCTGGTACGTAGTAATCTCTGAACTTTCCAATCAGGTCATTTAGCACGTGCCTCACCCTCCAAAGCCTATCATCCTGTGTCTCGTCTGCATTATTTGGAAAATGAAGACACAGTAGGAGTATTAGAAATCGGTATCGGGATTCACATTTCGCGAACAATAGTTTTGGAACAGTGTTGTCATTGCTCCGATAATCGGATATTACGTGTTTCACACAATGTTTCATCAACATACAAATGGCAAAAAACACAAAGTTCACCTACAGTCGTCTCTTTCCAATGCTGTAATCGTGAAAATTCTGATACCTCCTCACTTTCAATGAGATCAGCTACAAGTCTGTTCGTTTCGTGAACAATGTTCTATGAGCGGCTCAAAATATGCAGTGAAGAAGTTCATTCACTTATTTCGTCACCAGTATCAGGGAAAAAGATCTGTAATTCCCACATCTCTATTGTCAGTCAGGAATTTTTGGAACAATCTTCCCCATCACTCCACACAAATAAACCTGCTGTCTTCCGATAGCCATTAGCTGCACCACGGCGAGGAATCCGTGGACCAGGAGCTGAAGCAGGTCTAGCAACAGTAGGGGCAGGAAGGGACGATGAGGGAAAAGTATTGGAGGATGAGGGGATTTGTTCCTCATTGTCGCCATTTTTTTCCAGGCGGCGCTTATCTGGACGAGCCGCTGATGCGACGAAATTTTGACTGGCACTAGCAGGCGTAGCAAAACTATTCTCAGATTCTAAATTACTAAAACTAGAGTATAATTCACCTGCTTCAGACTCGTTGATCATATCATAATTTGGTAATGGAACACATGAACTAGGTGCTTGGGCGCGAAGTGGTGTTTGGTAGTAGCGGGTGACTCTCGTGGCATCCTCGTGGTACCAACATGTTCACTCTCACTATCCGTTGTTTCTATATCCTCAGGCTGTATATAGTCCTCATCTATATCAGAGTCGTCAATATCAGATTCGTCAACGTCTTTGAACAATTCATTAGTAATTACGTCTTCGGTCAATGACGGCGCGGTGCACTGAGCGAGGTCGGACGCTGGGTTGTGAAGAGCTCGCCAAATGATTGATGAAGATTAAGCCACCCAAGAGGTGGCACGGGCATGAATAGCCCGTAAGTGGTACAATTTTTTTTCTCGGTATTCTGAGTTTGCATTTAACCATCAAGCTGTTATCGCGGGGGAGGATACTGCTTCACAGTCTTTATGAGGGTGTCCAGCTGCTGAACACCTTTGTTGACCAGGAGGGTGGCTGTGTTGATGGCTTCAGGGTGGCCAATGCATGATTCAGGAACTCTTAAAGCTCTTCTAAGGTCATTGGTTGCTTCACATTCCAGAAGATAGTGAAGTAATGGCTTTTCTGTGACAGTTTGGCAGAAGATACACTCTCTCTGTCGGGGTTCACCAATCTCCCAGTTGCATCTGTAACCTAGACGTAGTC
The DNA here is from genome assembly GCF_040958095.1 of Procambarus clarkii. NCBI lineage: Eukaryota > Metazoa > Arthropoda > Malacostraca > Decapoda > Cambaridae > Procambarus > Procambarus clarkii. The sequence goes on along the minus strand of NC_091188.1, from coordinate 31,388,855 downwards.
TATATAACCTAACTGCTATTTTCCTGTGGATTCCTTTTGGGATATTTAACCTTTCTAATTTGGTTGCCTGAAGATACCATGTTGCAGATGGCGAACCTTCAGCTATTCTCTGGTGTAGGTAGGCTTTGTTGAGATGTGAGAGTTTTTTGGTGATGATGTTTATGTTCTCTAGGCTGGGTTGAATTGTTTTATGTATCATTGGATGACGAGTTGCCAATTTAGCAATTTCATCAGCTTTTTCATTTAATGGGATTCCAATATGGGATGAGATCCAGTTTAAAGTTATGTCGAGTCCTTTGCCTTTAGCGACTGCTCCAAGATACAAAATGGTGGTAATTATTTCCACATTATCTTTCCACTGTTTTTGTCCTAGTATTTGAAGTGCAGCTTTTGAGTCTGTGTGTATGATTGCATTTTGAGTGTTTTGTGCAATTACATATGCGAATGCCTGTTGAATGGCAAACAGCTCAGTTTGGGTTGATGATACTAGTCCTCCCAGACTCCAATATGCCTGTACGCTGGTCGTGCAAAGAGCAGCGCCAGCACTCTCATATTCTGTGTCCACCGATCCGTCTGTGAAGATGTGGGTGGCTCTGCTACTGCTATGCTATACATTTGCTCTTCTATTATGCGCCTTAGGATTGTCGGGTCATAGGCAGTCTTTTTCATTGGGAGACTTTCTATTACTATTTTGAAAGTAGGCTCTTCCACGGCGCGGAAGGAGTGTAATTTGGGTGTGGATGATCACCCTCTCTATCAAGAATCATGTTTTTTAAATGTAGTCTGTTTAGGACTTTTCCTGCTCTTGCAACCCAAGAGTTTCCATTGTTTTTGCCAAGTCCAACCACCAAGGCCTGCCGTACTGGGATTGGATCAGAAGAAATAATTATCTTACTGACAATTGTAGCTGTCCTTTGTGATATTCTTTCTTGTAGAGAGGGCAAACCCGTCTCCAGTCTGAGTTTCAAGCCTGGTCCACATGGGGGGCTCCCAGTGCGACTCTCATAGCATTGTTTTGGGCAACTTCAAGCTTTTTCCACTGTTGGTGTGATAGATTTGTGAGTGCAGGTGCGGCATAATCGATCACTGTTCTGACTGCCTGTACATAGTATGTGCGAAGGACTTGCAGATTGGCTCCTCCAGAAAGGGAGGTTAGCGACCTGAGAATTGCCTTCCGGGCCGCAGTTCGCTCGCTCAAGAAAGTGACCTCAGCATTAAAATTCATGTGTGTGTCCAGGATGATTCCTAGATACTGATAGGTGTCGACCCATTCAATTGGTTGACCCTGTACTGTGAGTTGAATGTTGGGCTTCGCTATTTTTATGGGCATGGCCTTTGACTTTGAGGGGTTGAGTTTGATCCCAATCTGTTTTGCCTCTTTATTGATGCAGTCTAAGCATTTGGGTGCAAGGCGCGCCGCATCCCTTCCTTTTATGATGATGACAAAGTCGTCCGCGTAGTTTAGCAGCCTGCAGTGATGTGGAAGTTTCAACCTCATTATTCTTTCCATTAAACAGTTGTAGAGAAGAGGGCTGAGAATACCCCCTTGCGGTGTACCATTTTCATGTCTTTTGTACTCAGAGACTGTGCCATGAAGTTTTACTCTTGCTTCTCTGTTTGAGACAGTTTTTGGTCCAGGAGAGCAGGTTGCCTCTGACCTCTATGTCAATGAGGCAGCAGAGAATAGCTGGGGCGCTAGCCAGTTCAAAGGCTTTTTCGAGGTCCAGGAATATCAGCATTCCTGGTCTGTCATTCAAGTGGGCTAACAGAGTTGTAATACATTCCACTGTGCCAACCCCTCTTCTATAAGCATACATATCATGGTGCAGTTTAGGCATTTTCCACTCCAGTCTGTTGAGTGCCATTCTGTCAGCCGTCTTGGCTGCACAGCTTTGGAGAGAGATGGGCCTGGGATTAGCTGGATCTTTGGGTTTTGGGATCGGCACTATGTATGCTCTATTCCAAGCAAAAGGTCTAGTTTGAGAAGTCCAGGCTAAATTAATTAACCTTAGGTATGCAGCATCTCTCTCTCTATGCCGAGGTTTCTAATCATTTTATAGGTTATTTTGTCGGCTCCAGGGAATGTATCCTTGGAGTTTTTCTTAGCCCGATTGAGCTCATCCAGTGTGAAGGGGGCATTAGTGCCAGACTTCTTCACATGCTGTAAGGATTCTGTGCCACCTTTCTTCCTCTAGTCCGGTCTGTACTGCTAATACATCTGGTGGAAGTTGATTGCTAGCTGCTCTCTCTGCAAACCTGGATGCCAGTACTTCGGCTTCCTGTTGAGGATCCTTGGGGTGTGGAGCTTTAGGTGTTTTATTCCCTTTGGCTCGGTGAATTTGCTGCCACATCTCTCCGAGAGAGGTGTGTTCATTCAGGTGTGAACACCATTCCAGCCACTTTTGTTCATTTATTTGTCTGGTCTCTCGATGCACATGTTCCTTGACCTCACAAAGTAAGATCCTGTTGCGGTCACTTGGCTGCATCTTGTATAGCTTTCTTGTTCTGTTGAGTCTATGGTTGAGTTGTTTGACACTTCCCAATAGTACCAATGATCTTTATGGTGTCCGGTGGACTGTTTTTTCAGTGGGATTGAGTGGTTGGCTGCACTTTGAATCGCTTTGAGAAATTCTTGTTCTGCCTGATTAATGTCTTCGGGAAGATCATAGTTTCTTTGCCACTCTGAAATGAGGTTTTGAAATCGGTCCCAGTTTGCTAAAGCAAAGTTTCAGGCTTCAGATGAAGGCGGAGGTGGGGTGGGTAGGTCTAACTGAAGATCAATTTGGACCCCATAGTGGTCGCTTGTGAGTGTGGGCTCAACTGACCATGTTGCTGCATCTCTTAGGGAGGCTGAAACGAAGGTTAGATCTAATCTGCCTCCTTGGATGTGGGTAGGTTCATTCTTGTTTAGGATTTGTATTTCTGGAAGCTGGTCCAGTAGATGTGTAATGTGAATGCCGGCTTCATTTGTTCTGTTCGAGCCCAGTGCCAATCGATGATAGGCATTAAAATCTCCACAAATGATTGTGTTTGTTGTTGTCGCGTGTCCAAATAACAGAGATCCATTTCGGCATGTGGAGGCCTGTACACATTGAACACTTCAAGTTTGTCATGTCTTGGCTCAATGGTAACTCCCATTACCTCTGTCCCTGCTCCACAATTGGGTGGGCTGGTTATGGACTTGGAGATCAGGTCACATTTTACATAGATTGCACATCCCCTGGATTGCCCATTGATCCATGGAAGGAAGAAGCCTCGATAGCCTGAGATTTTAGGTTCTAATCCGGCTCGAAGCAAGCTCTCCTGTAGTATTAGGATGTCTATGCCCTTGGTTGCTGCTATGCATTGCAAGTGTTGCAATTTAGTGTGCAGTCCTTGCGCATTCCATTGCAGGATCTTTAGACCTCTAGGTTCTTGGAATGTGCTGATAATTCCGTGGTATCCATGGAGTCTGATGAACACGCCATGGAAGTTGCAATTGGTGTATAGGTTCTTAGTGGACCTGAAATTGACTCGTCAATGTCGCTTTCCGACGAGCTGGACTATCTGTTTTTTATGGGGGTGTCTCCTGCCCTGCTGTCTTGACGGTGTGGATATTACGTCTTCGAATTAATTGAGCCTGTGCTCAATTGTCTTCCGAGTCTCTGTGGTTTGCTTGATTCCATGTGAAGACAGCAGACTTTCGATCAACTCAGTGACCAAAGTTTTGAGCATTGGCCAGAGAGCGTCCAGTTCAGTGGGAGCACCATTTAATGCTGTGCAGGTTTGGGGCCCTAGTAGCTTTTAGACCCTTCTCGGTGGTAACTTTGACACTGGAATTGCTACTCCTATTGGCCCCAGTGTGCTTGCTGGATGAAATGGGAGGCCGACTGCTTTGAACATGATTCTTGTGTCCTCCATCTTTCCTTTTGTCCTGTACAGAGGGCTTCTCACCCTTCACCATGGCCGATGGTGAAGGGCCGTGTGCCCCCTCTTCCTGAGTGGGTAGACCCCACGCGGTTTTAGTGGGCATGGGAGCTGGTATTCGTTTTGGTGGAGGTTTCGGCTCCGCTGTTGGCGTGGTGGGGTTCGTTTGAAGCCTTTTGAGCCTTTCAGGGCATTTCAAGTTCCAGGCATGATGTGCCTTGGAACAATTTGGGCATTTTGCCTGAACAGGGTGGTTTGCCTTGACTTTATCAATACATGTTTTTGTGTCATGGGGCTGGCTGCAGACTCCCGTTCGCCAAGGTGTCTGGCCAGTAACTAAGGCCTGGGAAACAAGGGAGGCCTGTACTAGATTTTTCTCAAGATGGCATCTGTTTACAATCACCCCTGGCTACGATATGGGTGACCCCTTTACACCACGGGACACTTGAATGGTGCCTGGCACCCTATGGCATGTATATACGCCATGCGCACGGTGGGACATGTTACTCATAGTGTATATATACGCCATACACAGTTAAAGGGTTAAATGAGTGTGTGGACGCTGCCGCCAAGAAAGCTATCTGCGCCTGTCCCATCTGAAGTGTAGGTATTCCTTATTCCGACTTCTACCCAGTTATTCATTCCTCAATCGTTGGCCGTTGGTAGTGTTTTTGGTCTGCTGTTACTGGTAACACGCTGCGTGCTCTTAAGGCTGGCGTCCCCGTGGCCTTCCTTCCTACCACCGTAACCGGCATTGGGGAAACGGCTCTGGTGAGGTTACGTATTGGCCATATCTGTTTAACTCGCGGGCACTTAGCCGCCATTTTCCTTATTGACCGAATTGTTGTCCCTCTTACGGTCGTGCATATCCTTGTTGAATGTCTTGACTTCTAGAATGTGCATGCGTCTTGCTTGCCGACACTCCCTCGCGGAACCTGTCTCTCAATAGAATCCTTGGTGAATCAGATGTTTTTGATGTCCACCTTATGCGCTTTTGTTCTCGTATTTGCATACTTAATGATATTTAACGCCTTTTGAATATTCCACACTTTTGACGGTGCTACATAGCCTTCCCGGCATTGTGCCTTCTTTTGATAATTACTTGCTCACTTTATCAAAACCCCCATACACAGCATGAACTGCCTCAAAATATGCTGACCATAGTGTCACTTGACCACAATCTTTTCCCTAAAGATGTCAATACATTCCAGCGATGAGTAGAACCAGCACAAAATTAATACATACGCAGAACAGTCAAAGAATTTGACAGTCTGTAGACCACACTCTGCTACTTTTACTCTCACTAAGTTCAGGTTGTGTCCAGCAAAGGAGATAAAGATGCCACATGTTATCTTATGCGTTATTGTATGCATACGAGGTATTATTGTAAGACTGACCACAGCAGTTTGATAGTGAAATTTTCTCATTAAGAAAATCCACGATAGTGTTAGATCCTTGGCTCCATGAGAAAAGATGGGGATGAATATAAAAAAACGTTCCACAGGCTCACAGTCTTTAATTAATGTATCAGACAGTAAATGTCAATATGTGTGAAAGATGTCTGGAGTGGATTCTACACTTATTGAATAATAGTTTGACTATTTTTCTTCAAGTATAGTTTATAGAACCTGTTGTCCCAGTAATTCAATAAATTCCTCACAAATATTTGCAGATAAATATGACGGATTCCATTGTCCAGAATTTTCATTCATTGAGATGTTCTTACAAGAAAGGGTCAAATTCACTCAGCATCTCTAGTATACCTAAATAGTTCTCATTTTTTGCTGACTCAATAATCTGATTTTCTCCACAAAATTGCAAACCTCTAGAGGCAGGAATGGGAATTACAGAACCCACAAAGTGGCAACACTTTATGGCAATAATCCTGCTGACCGATGTTGCTCAAGTAATAAAGAATCTACACTTCCATTTTCTTTGTTGTATCAAATATGATATCATGCACTTTCAATGTTCTCCAGTTTCTTGTTCTACAATATATTTCTGTGCTTCCAGTCATTGAACGCCAAATGTACAAAGGAGACATTTATTCTTGGACAATAGGCGACATGCAAAGCAGTACAAACGGTCTTGGGATAGTGAATAGAGTAGCCATTCACGTTTTACATACTCGGCATTCTGCAGTTCACGTTTGAACACAGTTTGATAAATAACTTTCCTTCATATTCTCTAATCTAACTGTTTTATACACTCTGCGTGAATTTGAAAGGTTGCTGTAATGATTGTCATGATGAGGTGTAATGATCTGGTGCTCAGATCATGGTTCTCCCCTCCTTCCTTCTCCCTCTCTCCCCTTTTCTCCCCTCCCATTGCCCGTCATTTGTCTCCCCTCTCTTCCTCCCCCCCTCTTCCTCCCCCCCTTTTGTCCATTTGTCAAGGGCCAACAGGCTGACCTGAGGGTGGTCTTGCTAGCGGGTCCTCGGTACCTAGGCTCCCCGCACTCCATTCCCTCTCGGTTCCCTCTCCATCCACCTCTCAATTCCCTCTCTTCCCCTCTCACTGGTTCCTTCCCCATACCAGATGAGTCAAATGTCCCTACCCTTTATCTTGAAGGAGACGGGGTTGAACATAATTTATCAGTTTCCATAAACATTGCTCTGATGGGCCCCAGGCTCGGGTGCCACTACAGTGGCACCGTGTCCCCTTCGCATAGCTGGGAGAGCTGACCTTCAAGAATTTCATGTATCCTTCCACTGCAGATCATGGAAGGTGATTGGCGGTAGATAAGTGCCAAGTCCTTATTGACCCTGGAGAACCAGACCTCAGCCCTAGTTTTAAATGGTTGGGTGTAGCCAATTAATGGGTGGAACCCTGGGGCTGTATTAGATTGTGGGAGGAGCAAATCCTTTCCACCGGTAAGCTGGTAAAAAAAATTTCGGCAGTGTGTTCTGGAGCTTAGAGGGGTACAGGTCCCCTTGACCTGTGGGAGGCAAGCCGTCTACAACTTGGCCTCAGTGCGGTTTTAAGGTATTGTGCACTTGATGTCCTCAGTAGATACCCATTTTGCTTCTTAGGATGTGCTAGGACCTTTCAAATTTGATTTTAATGTACGTGCTCAATTAATATAGAGAAATACATTGGTTTCAGTGGTATTCAGTTAATTCCCCTTGTTTTTTTATTTATATTTTTCTACTTTGTCATTTTTATGTGTGCTGTGTTGACTTGGAAAGTTCCCGTGTTCTCCATCTTATAAATATTAAAGTCGCTCTAGAATACCCCTTCAGTTCAGTAAGATTACAGTATTAATCCTTTAAGATTCATTTACTTGCCCCTTTGAGTTCCATGATTATTTAGTCCTTCCTTTTTGGGGAAAACAATAATTTTGACACTTATGTTTTGGGAAGGTGGTGGCAGTGTTTAATGATTCTAATTATTAGTTATAAATTAATAACCTCTATTCTTGTTGTGTCCTCCTCATTTAATATTCAGCTTATATTCGTGACAGTCCAGTGAGGGGTCATACTGAACTGTAACAGTGTTAAGCTGGGGTATTGGATGAAGGGAAAGAGTAGAGAGAAGTAAGGATAGCGCTCAGAATTATTACAAAAGAGGGCAAGGGTTATTACAGAGGGACCATTACGAATCCATTAATCTATTGTGTTGGTAACATTAATATTCCATAGCAATGGATCTGTCTCTTGAATTGCAAACTCCTTTACTGTTACAGATTTGGGCATTTCCTCTTGTAAGATCTCACCATCAGCAGCAACAGGCAATGATGGTATGTCTGCTGAAACTGGATGATTGGTAGCAGGAATGGTTGTAGGTGTGGATGCTGTATCTGAAGGAACAGTACTAGTGGCTGACATTGTAGGTGTGGATGCTATATCTGAATGACAGAACTAGTGCCTGACATTGCAGGAGTGGATGCTGTATCTGAATGACAGTACTTGTGGCTGACATTGCAGGTGTGGATGCTGTATTTGAAGGAACAGTACTAGTGGCTGACATTGCTGGTGTGGATGCTGTATCTGAAGGAACAGTACTAGTGGCTGACATTGCTGGTGTGGATGCTGTATCTGAAGGAACAGTACTAGTGGCTGACATTGCTGGTGTGGATGCTGTATCTGAAGGAACAGTACTAGTGGCTGACATTGCTGGTGTGGATGCTGTATCTGAAGGAACAGTACTAGTGGCTGACATTGTAGGAGTGGATGCTATATCTGAAGAAATCGTGAGTGGTTGTCGTTTCATCTGAGTTGAACCACGATGTTAATTTTGGAAGTTTTCCTATTTTCTCCTCCTGCAGCGCTCTACCTCTTCTGTGCTCTACTCAAAACTGTTTCATTTCTGCTGAAATGGTTTTTCTTGTTGAAATATATGTCTTAAATATTTAGCATTTGGTCCTACACCAGGATGTAGGGATGTATTATATAAGTGTGCTGGCACCAAAACCTAAATATGTAAACATTCTGCTTCCATAATGAACATGTCCTATGCTCGTGGGGCCCCCAAGCAAGTGCCCCACAGTCCCATGTGGTAAGACGGCACTGGTTGTATGGTCCCTCGTCCTATAAAGTAGTAGTCTTCATCTCTGGTCAGTGTTTTGTGATAACATGGTTCACCAACATGTAGGACATATTAAGAGTTAAATGTCAATATTTTGTCCCATTAGGTTTTCAGGCGTATCAAATCAATACAGAAATGTTTGCTATTAGTTGATTGCCACAATGCATCAATAGTATTCTTCCATACACATTAATTTGCTGTATAGACGAGGAAGATTTGAAATGTACTATCCTTGAATGAATTTGTGTGCAATGTCACCAATCTGCATATGGGTTGGAGGTCGAGGATAGGTAGTTGGAGTGTAGCAACTAGGAGAGCTTTGCGTACAGCTACTGGGTGCACAGGGAGAGTAAGGCTCTCGTGGGTTGGTCCTTATCCACTGGATTTACTGGGTCTGATTCTCTGATAGTGAGTTATCAGTGCAACCAGAGCACTCTAAAGGACTTGTCCAAGTATTTTCATCAATATTCTGTAATTACTGAATCACATCTGGGGTCGTCTGGGTTGACGAGCCCAGAGCTGAATGCTCTAATGCGAGAGGCAGTATTTAAGGGTTTAATGCAAACACAAATGAACACAACATTTTCTTTTACAAAACATTTGTGATAATATGTTGGGTAGTTACGATATTTTAAATTGGTGGGAACAAAGATTTTGTCGTGTCAGAGACACTGGGAGGCCTAATTGATCAGTCTCGTGGTCCATTCATGTGTAAATCCTGTGTTAACACTTTCTATGACAACCAATCGGAAACACCTTTTGACACTGCCGGTTTGCAATGAAGTATCCAAGAGTTCCAAGCTGGATACTCTGGCACTGAAAATAAATGGCATGCAGAATCAGCTTTTCAGGAATGATGTGTCGTGTTAGCAAGATATAAATTTACTGACAGGAGCAACACTTGTGATGCCACAGAGATAATTACATGTTCACCGTCGGGTCAGTGTTAACTCAAACCTACACTGGTTGTTGGTGTTTAGCAGTGTAACTCTGGCTGGTCATGGGAATCTGCATGCATCCAGGAAGACCATATCACAATAAAAAGTCTTGTACTAACAGTAAGCCTGCCTTCTATGCTCGTCCCATAGACTTGTACACACAGTACATGTGGTCCCTGAGTGATGTGGTGGAGGCTGACTCCATACAGTTTAAAATGTAGGTATGATGATAGTCCCTCTCCACGCCTCTGTGGTACGTGCTGGAATATGGGTTTAAACCCACAGTGTGTTGTAGAGTTGTTGCTGTTTGGTGTCTTATGCTGGGAACCCGGCCACATAAAGTCGTGCCAGTCATCCTTATGTTTGTTTCATCACCTTTTCCCGATGATACGTGTACTATAAAGAACATGCCATCCTCAGCCTGGAACACAGACCATATATGTTACCTTGGCTTGACGATATGTGCAGCATCTCTCCCTCTTGTCTTACATGAGTAATGCTTGTGTCATTACTTCTCTACTCCCTTCTTCCCATCCTCAGTTTCATAACGATTTCCAATTCGTTTGGAAACCGAGACCTTCACCAGCTCAACCCCTTCTCTTGATCCTTTATGGTATGAATGAGAGGTGTTCTGTGTGGGTTCTTCATCCCGTATACACTCCCTTTCTTCCCCAGACCTCCCCTACCCGCCATATTGGCGTTAATCCTCAACCTCCTCACTCTTCTGTTTCCGTTGTTAGTCCGTCTGACTTTGTCGAATCTTCAGCCCTCCCCATTGACCAGACAATGACCGTCCAGGCCAATATTCATCCTCTCATCTCGACAGTCCTCATTCTCCCTCCCCACTACATAAGAGTTCATCACACATCATTGAAACTTCCACACCTGTCTTCCAGTTAGGAAGATATCACATTTAACGTTTCTAACAGAATGGCAAGAATGCCTCGGTCCTCACATAGGCTGTTTCTTCTGACGTTGTTCCTGCGTCTCACCCCGTCACGGTAGTATAGTCGACTGACGTCGTTATGGAGGCTACTGGCGTTCACATTCCTTCCTATTATACGGCAACTGATATTCAGCACGCCGCTGTTTTAATCCTTATCCACTCGTTTGAACACACTTCACCAATGCCTCCATCCTCCCACAATGAAGTTCAGTAGCCATCAGGGCCATTCATGCAGCTAAACCTATCAGTTGGAAATCTTAAGTTGCCTTCATTATTGTTGATACCTTTCTCCAACACATGTTGTGGATGATCGGAAAGATCGAAGATAAATTTGTTCCAAACTTTGTACATGTTCTTCATCGCTGCAGTTCAGTTATTGCAGATTTGATGTTGGTAATAAATGAGAGAGTTCGCACTTTTTAGCCTTTACATCCTGTACTCGTCTATTTCCTCCTTAACGTTGTTGTTAGTCATGTATTGAATGCCACTGTTTGTCAGAAATTCAGACACTAAATTATTAGCACCTTAGATACCAAGCAAAAACGGTTATGTTAGGAACATACTAACTGAATTAAAAAGAAGTTTCAGTGGCTTCTCAAGGAAACTGGGATATTCGCCATGTCACCAATTTGTTTATTTATTTACGCTCAAAACGTATCCTTAAAACACCAGCCTGGGGATTAAATATGAAACAAAAGTATTCTCCAAGACTAAATTTAACTAAATCACAAACAAACCTAAGGTCTACTTCCCTAACCACTACACTGTGCAATGCCCCTTGAGGCGCTCGACAGTTGGTGTGCAACGTGCCTCAGGGATCTCTTTGGTATAAAGTACTATTCAAATCTGGCGTGCGGGGACGCGGGTACGTAATGGATGACTGAGGGCTCCAGTGATTGTCCGCCATTTTGAAAAAATCCCAGTATGACCCAGGGCCGTGGGGAGCTTCAGTTTCAAGGAAGCAACCAAGTCAGATGCATTCTCTAAGAGCTCGCGGTCCAGGAAAATGACTGAGGACAAAATACGAGACATATTGTATGAGAGCGATGGATGATGATTTAGACTACAATCCAGATAAAGACCTAACACAGATGTCTGACACGAGTGAGTGGGAGAATGAGGTGGAAAAGGTCACCAGTGTGTACACGCGCCTAACCCGGCATGCCTCGCTGCCCTGGGTCAACACCTGCTAGAGTCCCCACCACCGTATGTGTCCTCTGATGCCAGTTTATTTAGGGATATAACATGTGATTAATCATTCTCGGGCTTCAGTGAAATAGACTTCGATACAAGCAGTGTTGACGAACCGAGTACGAGTAGCGATCGTGTTACTAGGTGGGGTTTTGCTGCCCCAGTAACACGCCGACGCAAGTAGCAGCGTGTCACGCGGCCGGAGGTCAATGACGACAGTGTTCCCTCAACATCAGGTGATCATGGTAGGCCTACACTACGCAGAACACACTCATCTCCTGGCATACCTATAAGCAGCTCTTGCACACCTATACGCAGCTCTAGCACAAGACGACGGAGCTGTGTTTTTGGTGCTCGTGGTAGTGTTGGCCATGGTGTTGGCGTTAAAACCAAACCCACAGGTGTACTTGTGTGGGAGGATTGTGAGAATTTTGTCCCACAATTTCCAATATTTGATGGTACCGATGTTGGTGTGACACCGTTATTTGCCTATACAGGTGATGATATGGCTGAAATTGACTGTTTTATGGCGTATTTTGACAAGGAATTCATGGACCTTCAAGTTGCAGAGACGAACAGATATGCTCACAGCCTCATTGACTCGGGCATTTTACCTGCCTCTTGCATGACACGATGGAAAGACACGACAAATGAGGAAATGTGTGTGTTTTAGCATTTAGCATGATAATGATAACATTCTGAAAAACGTGATCCAGGATTATTGGAGCAAAGACAGCCTTGTTCCTTCCCGTGTTAAACCGGTACATGTCGTGTGATAGGTGTCTGCACTTTGAGAACAATGATAATGAAGACAGACAGGACAGACTTTGGAAGCTGTGGAAGATTTTTAGTGATATGAGAGGAAAGTTCTGTGATTACTTTGTACCAAGGCAGAATGTGGTGATTGATGAATCGCTAGTCCTCTTTAAGGGACGACTTGCGTTCAGGCAGCACATCCCATCAAAGCGGCATTGATTTGGACTATGTTTTTCGTGGTATGTGACTATGAAACTGGTAAAGTCATGGACATGATACTGTATTCAGGTACAGACGTTGACATACCAGGTGAAGATCCACACGGGCTCTCTGGCATTGTCAAAACACTCGTGGAAGCGTTGCTGAACTATTGGCATATTCTATTCACGGACAACTACTATATCAATCCCTTGCTGACCAGGTTCCTCCTTGACCACAACACCGGCGTATGTGGCACCGTCAAGGCCCACAGGAGGAAAATGCCAGTGTTTGGTATTGCAGTGTGTGATTGTCAGCTGCGAAAGTGTGACAAAATCTTATCAGTGTGCTGGAGCGACAGACGTGACGACAGACGTCCCATTTTTCCTCGAGAGCTTTCTGTAGTTGTACCTTTAAAGCGAGACTTTGTTCTGCTTTCTCACTCTTTTCAACAATGCAAGTGTTACCCCGTGTAGGATTTTAAATTACTTTCTAAACTTTTCCTGGTTGTTCTCGTGCGATCTTTGTCCCTTTCCTCTGGTGTATTCTTGGTCCACTATGTACACATACTCCTGTCGTTGTTACAATTTCTCCTTCATCCAACAGATTCCAAATTGTGATAGATAGCGTGTCGTCCTGGGCTAATATTCACGGCTTAAAGGTCTCTCCAGGTAAGATTTAAGCTGACTTTTACTCCAAAGATGTCATTCCTCGACTCTCCTTGTCACTATGCAAATCCGCTTCTGTACAAGTATAATGCTAAACTCTGGCAGCTGATCATTGGCATCAGCTGATCTAATGCTTCTGAAATTAATGTTCCGAGTCCCTTCCCATCCCTTGGACTTGTCTCACAATTCCTGGCGAGTTGATAAAGCGCACTCATGTTTGCACTCCTCTCTTGTGCTGTCTAAACTAGACTATGGCTGCCCCACCCGTTCTCTGCTATTCCTTCTACTGTCACCTAGACGCTTATGTGCGGCCTCTGGTGTCTGGGGCCCTGGTCCCTATGCAGAGGATATATGCACATAGAAATCACAATAGCGTGATGCATCAAATGAACAAATCCACAAGGGCCGTGACGAGGATTCGAACCTGCGTCCGAGAACATCCCAGACGCTGCCTTAATCGACTGAACTACGATATGGTCAAGGAAGGGAAATTAATTATCACGGGGAAAGCGCCAAGCCATTACGACTATATAGCACTGGGAAGGGGTCAGGATTAGGATTTGGGATGGGAAGGGGGGGGGGGAAGGAATGGTGCCCAACCACTTGGATATTCGGGGACATGGTCAAGGAGTTGAAACTGAACTTTCAACAGTAGAACATGCAGGATCCTGCAGCCTCTCCGAGGCACAAACCAGTGTTTTACACAACTTCCCCCATGCACTCGAGCTATGTCAATAGGCCGTTCTCCCTCTTCACCCTTACTTCATTACACAAGAGGGAGAACGGTTTGTGTAAAATCCTGGTTTGTGCCTCGGAGAGGCTGCAGGATCACGTTAGTTCTACTGAACTTCGGTTTCAACTCTTCGACCATGTCGTAGCTCCATTAAAGCAGCATCTGGGATGCTCTCGGATGCAGGTTCGAATCCTCGTCACGGCCCTTGAGGATTTGTTCAGAGATAATATGTTTAAACTGGCATTCATCTCAACCGGATCATCACTACCTGTTCTGTCGTAGTTATTTAAGTGGTGAGATTTAATGTTTCTGTGGTTTTCCGCACAAATATAGAATTGGAAAAGGAGCTGTAATGTTCCCGAATGTTCAAGTCTCCAGCAGCAGCAGCAGCAGCAGCAGCAGCAGCTAGACTGTACTGCAGAAGCAGATAGAGAGGGAGGGAAGCAGAAACAGCTGTGAGGTAACCTGACTTCCAAAGAGGCAAAGTTCCTACAGGAAACAAATCACCAGAACAATAGGACGGTAGTGCAAGATAGAGAGAATAATTAACAGGTAGTACCATAAGTTTAAATTTATAAATAAAGGCTAGACTAAAACAGGAATTTTTTTATCTAATGAGTATAGTAGGGGTCTAACAGTAGTTTAAAGGGAAAGAAAACAATCGTTCATTTATTTAAAATATGAACTATTGATCAATATAACAACTTGTTTTCTTTCAATAATTTTGTAACAATCCTGAAGTGTATTGTTAATCAACTCATCATGACTAACATTTGGATCATAAGATTTCAATTTTTGTCTATATCTGATATAAGACTTAAGGAAAAGCAGTCGTACAGTGGACTTTACTTTGAGTAGAGGTACAGAGCTTCTAGCTGTGCTTGAACTCCATTTTATTTGGTTGACTGTTACTCTGTATGTGTGTTGTTCCACACAAACGAATATTCACCGTTCTACTTTACCTATTATTCCCATTGACCTCATTTTGTGTGCTATCACTCCATGATCACATTTATGAAATACCTATGTGAAGTCCGTGTATACCACATCTGCACTCTGTTTTTCTACTAATACCTCGGTTATTTTGTCGGAGTGGTCAAGTAACTGCGATATGCATGATCTTTCCACTCTAAATCCTTGTTAACCTGGGTTGTGGAGGTCATGGGTCTCCAGGAAACTGGAAACCTGGAGCCAGATTCCCGAAGCAGTTACGCAAGCACTTACGAACCTGTCCATCTTTTCTCAATCTTTGGCGGCTTTGTTTACACTTATTAAACAGTTAATGAGCTCCAAATCACCAGGTGGCTGTTTATAACAATAACAATAGTTAATTGGGAGGTTTTCATGCTTGAAAACTGTTTTAATAAATGTTACCGAAGTCGCCAAAGATTGAGGAATTATGTACACGTTCGTAAATACTTGCTTAACTGCTTCGTGAATTTGGCCCCTGACCCGTGATCACACACTCAAATACGTTTATGTGGGTCGTTAGTGCCACTGGTCTATAATTCTTTGCCAATGCTTTGCTCCCTCCCTTGTTAGTAGTAGGCACCCATCAGTCTCAGGAGACTATGGAGTTGCGTTCTGGTTGTCGATCTGGAGTGGCCTCACCAGGGGGCAAAGCCAGGGTAGGTGTATTCGGGGGAGAAGCTGTTACCCAGGCAGCAGGTCCCCCCCCCCTCTCCACGGCGCTGAAAGTCTCCAATGGAAAGGCATACGCCAATACGATTGGTTCCAGCGCCGTCGCAGGAACTGAGAGTTGCGAGGTTGACCTCGAAAGTGGTGAAGAAGGGCACAGGGACCTCCAACCCCATTAGGTTTTGCTCCTCCCTTGTAAAGAGGAGCAAAACCTATTAATTTCAGCGAATCTGGTATCTCCCCTGTGTCAAAGATTTCTCCCCACTGTGCTACTGGCACTTAGCATGTCTTTATAAATAATAAATAACACGAGTCTGGACCCGGGGTAAGAGTCCATGTTATCAATTTCTCCTTCAAAATCTGCAAAATTCAAGTTAATGTCATAATTTCATGTGTTTGGATATCAGGCATAAAGATGATGTCCGGATCTTCCATACACACAGAAATCACAATAGCGTGATGTATCAAATGATGCATCTATATCACCTGCGTCTATCCTCTCGAACGCAGGTTCGAATCCTCGTCACGGCTCTTGTGGATTTGTTCATCCGGATCGTCCACTTTCATGCTATTTATTGGGATGCTAAACAATTGTTTAAGTAATAAAATATGCTGAAACCTAAAAACAGCCGTAGAAATCACATTGTTTTGGGGGTGTCAGTAATATCTTTATCATGTGTGTATGAACCTTCACTTGTAAAGAAAAAAAAAAGGTCGAATACATAGTTTTTTTGTGATTTCGCATATATAAAGAAATTTTTCTTTCTCTTGAATGGCTTTGTCGTAATTGAACTTCATCAATCTGATATAATTGCTTTAGTCTTTGCTAGATTAATTCAAACTCCGTTTAAATTATTCCATCTTTGTAGGGATAGTTGTGTCTCCTTAAACATTTTCGTTATTTTCTTCTTTTGTAGTGCCGTCTGCGTTCTCTTTCTTCGTTGGTCCTCTTTCTGGCTCTCAACACAGGAACAAGTTTCAGAAAGACTTTATATTTTTTGGAAGTTAGTTGTTCTATGCCTTGTTTAGGATTTGTATGTATTATAAACATTCAATGGGAAAATTGTTTGTTCCCTGTATCTTTTCCCAGTCAATCCTTTTATTATAATTTAGTTTATAGAATAACCTCTCTCGCTTGATAAATGTTTTAGGCCTATTACAAGTACTGATGTTGGTTTGCACTTAAATGAGCTTGTGATCTGAGTGTGTTTTATCCAAGATTGTAATGTCGCTGATTATGTCTTGTTTGTAGGTGACCTTCACATCTAGAATATTTTCGTTCCTAGTTGACACTTATCTGCTGGTTAAGTTAAAATTTGTCACAGAATCTAAGTAGTTCATTAGAATAATAACCAAGTTTATTAGATCTTCTTACTAGAAGAATAGAGAAAAGAAAGATGTTAACTCTACTCCCAGTAGAGTTAACAACCACTGCATTTGGAGAGTTAAGAAGCTCAGAGCATATAAGATCTTCTCCTTTATAAAGACCTACTCCTCCATGTGACCTATTTACCCGATCACGTCTATATAGATAATATTGTTATCCAGATCTCACTGTCCAAGAGTTCCCATGCATGGGTTTGTGTGAAAGGTCTAAATACTGTTTGACTCGGCGAAGAGGCCCTTTATGAACTGTGCTTTTTTTTCTATCCCAGTTTTTCGACCTTGAATGTTGGCAAATATGAATGAGGTTACTGTATTTGAGGTAATTTGATGAAAATTTTTCAGGCAGGTCCATTATGTGAGGACATATTGGTTTTGTTCAGACCAGTATTGATTGTTGCAAGTTTACGTGTTGCGTATTGTAGTTGTAGCTCTGTTGTGGCATATAATTGTATATGTGATTCTAGTATGTACGTTGGTCTTTCAGCCAGTTCTATACACTCTGTTCCACCTTTTATAACCTCTCTTGTCTGGATATAAAACAATTGACTTTCTTCAACGCCATTTTTGTGTTAACCACTCTTCATTTAGCGTTGTCTCTTTCACGTGAAAGTATGGTCAGCTGAGGTCAGCATTTTCATCCCTCAGTGTGGTTTCGCACATGACAGGATGGAGAAATCTACATTTTGATCTTAAGAACATAAGAACATAAGAACAAAGGCAACTGCAGAAGGTCTATCGGTCCATACGAGGCAGCTCCTATCTATAACCACCCAATCCCACTCATATACTTGTCCAACCCGCGCTTGAAACAATCGAGGGACTCCACCTCCTCCACGTTACGCGGCAATTGGTTCCACAAATCAACAACCCTGTTACTGAACCAGTATTTACCCAAGTCTTTCCTAAATCTAAACTTATCCAATTTATACCCATTGTTTCGTGTTCTGTCTTGTGTTGATATATTTAATACCCTATTAATATCCCCCCTGTTATGTCCATTCACCCACTTGTTAACCTCTATCATGTCACCCCTAACTCTTCGCCTTTCCAGCGAATGCAACTTAAGCTTTGTTAATCTTTCTTCATATGAAAGATTTCTAATTTGGGGAATTAACTTATTCATCCTACGTTGGACACGTTCAAGTGAATTTATATCCATTCTATAATACGGACACACACAGATCTGTAGCGAGTAGATTATCCCAATAATATACTCGCTCCAAATGCATTGTTAATATTCCTGTCAACCTTTGGAGATGAATGAGGTGAGGCGTTGCCCGGGCAACACGGTGAGGTGTTGCCCGAGCATATAAGCAGCAGAATAGCAAACATTAACCAGAGTCTACTTTCAAGTGTGGTCTAGAGCAGACACTTGCGAGATACTGTACCGACACAGTGCGCTCAACTCACACCAAAGTATCACCTGTGTACTTCTGTATATTCGATCAAATATATATATAGTATCTTAGTGTCTGTGTTTGTCACCATACTTTACGTAACAATAGAAACGTTACAGATCTACCCACCCAGCCCCTCACAGAAGAAATAAACGAGGTCTCTTCCCCCCCCCCCTTCTCCCTCTGTGGGAAATTTACCGGTGAATAATTGATTTATCTTAATTTAATGTGAACTTCATTGTAATTTTATTTATTACTTCGGATTGAACTGTGTGTTTAATTTGTCACCAGTTAAATAACTTTTTCACAAATTGGGGAGGTTAATAATTATTAATTTTTGTTTTACCGTAATTAGACGGTCAACATTAATTTCACTAAGCCATAATCAATCTGTTTGTGTATATTGTTAGTATGAATGTATTATAACCTTATCTGACTGATGACTGTAAAGAGTCATCATGGAACAGGTGTAGGACACGTGAGTAGGCCAGCCACACTTGTGGTCTCGTGGTCATGCAACCTGTCCTCTTACAAATAATGTCTGAATTTGGCCGTTTGACACTATGGCCGAGAATGGATGCAATGTGAACATTAACAAAAATTAAAATGTTGGATTTTTTCCCCAAAACGGTAAGTTAAGGGTCCTCTAGGAGAATTTCCTGCCCTCCTAACCTACCAAACTTTCAAAAGTCATGAAAAACGTTAATTGAAATTTACCTTCCCGAGTAATCCAGACGACTCAAACTGAAAACGGGACAGTACATCACTTTCGTGAGCCGATTTCATTTCAAATTTCATCCATTTTTGGCCAAAGCGCAGATACGAGCAAAGAGCAATGCTATTTTTAATTAGACGGGATGGTCTGTTGGTGTGGTGTTTGTTGGTGGTGTGTGTGGGGGGGTTGGGTGTGTTCAGATCAATCCGTTGGGAATGTGGGGAGGAGGGGGAATAGGGAACAAATTTGTCCACCCTGTGACGGGTAGGGACCTCACTTGTCTTGTGTGTGTGGGTTGGGTGGGCAGATCTTGGTGTGTCCAGTTATATTTGGCATAACCTGGGGGAGAGACGGAGCTCGACGATGTAACTGAGAGGCGAGGCTCAAAGCTTCCACTACTGTGGAGTTGCTGCTTCCTCTGTGTTTGGACTAGATGTCCATTCACCCACTAACCCACTAAACGTGCTCCTGTCGATTCTGCCAATGCTAGACACAAGCCTCGGCTCTGCTACCTCCCTCAAGGCTACACTAGAGACTCGCTCCTGCTTCACTGCTGCTGCTGCTGCCAATACCGGTAACGGACCTTGGAACCAGACACAATATTGTCATGAATACCGAGAGAGGCAACTGAAGCATTCTGCAATTACTTGCCATAATATTTAATTTCTCTATAAATGAATGTCTAATGTGGCACCAGTCTACAAAGAAAGGGGGAAGACAAACCGTTAAACACAGACCCGCATTACTGACAAGTATTCCCTACAAGTTAGAGAAACTGATCCGTAGCGGGCTAGTGAAACGTTTTGAACAAATAAATTTTGTTTCGAGGCGCCAACACAATTTTAATAAAAGAAAAAATCCTACTTGAAAAACTTGCTGGAATGCTATAAGATGATGACAGAAATCAAACAAGACAGAAAGATGGGCAGAATGCATATTCGTCGTCTGCAAGGAAACATTTTATACGATCCTGCATGAAAGACTCGTACTGAAATTAGAGGAGCAGGCTGGCGTAACAGGAAAAGTCTTAGTGTGGTCAGAGAATATATATATCTAAAGAAGGAAGTAAAAGGGCAGACATATCAGAGTGGAGAGAGAGGTTACAAGTGAAGTACCACAAGGGTCGCTTCTAGGACCCAAACTGTTTAAAATTTATGGCAATCACCTAACAGATGAAATATTTTCCTTTATCAATATTTACAAATGATGCTAAGCTAATGAGAAGTCAGGACAGTGATAGATTGTGAGGCATTCAATCAAATTTGGACATAATTCAGAAATGTTCTAACAAAATGGCTGTTAGTTTAACCCAGCCAAATGCAAAGTTATGAGGAAGGGAACAGGCGCACTAAGACCAGTACAGCAATATAGAATAAATGGAAAACAGATTATTTTATCGGATGGAAAAATTCTTGGAGTGGACATAACGCCATTTGTGATGCCAGAAGCTCACATTAGCAGAATAACAGCTGCATATAGCGACATACTGGATAACATCCGTGTATCCTTCAGAAAATTGGACAAGGGGGGTTTTCTGGTCCCTATATACAGCGAAGGTGAGACGCACACTTGAATATGGATTCCGAGCATGGAACCCTTGCCTATAAATGGACAAGAAGAAACTAGAAAAGGTCCAAAGATATGCAACGAGACTCGTTCCTGAGCTGAAGGGTTTAAGCTATAAGGAAAGACAGAGAACTGGACCTTACCACACTGTAGGGAAACGGGAGAGAAGGGGGAATATGATAATGTATAAAATTCTAAGAGAAATTGACAAGGCAGACAAAATAATATTGTTCGAAGCAAAGAACAGCAGAACGAGGGGTCATAGAAGGAAATTAGAGACCCAAATGAGTCAGACGTCAGAAGGAACTTTGTCAGTGTCAGAGCTGTCAATAAGTGGAACTGGTTAAACGTTGAAGCCGTTGAAGCTAATTAAATAAAAAAAAAATGTGTGTAAATATTATTCAAGCGTGAGAAAGTAGACATTGCAATAATGTAAGAATGTTTAGAAGGCTGGATTAGGAGCCTAGCTTGACACTGCAGGCACATCTAGGTGAGTACATCTAGGCAAGTTTACACACATACATGCATGCACGAGTCCATGCAACAGTGTATAGCACTCTAGGGTCCTTGTCCTAAGGGCCCGGGTTGATACCCGGTCGAGACAGAGGAAATGAGCAGATTTCCTTCCACCTGATGTATCTTTTCATCCAGCAGTAAATAGATGCCTGGGAGCTATACAGCTGTTACAGGCTGCTTCCTGGTGATGTGTGAGAGAGAGGAAAAAACACGTGTAGTTGACATGAAAGAAAAATAATAGGGCTGGAGTCGGTAAATTACGCAACCAGCGATTCGAAAGGTGGAGTCAAAGAGCTAAGAGTTCGGCCTTACATGTTTGTTTTAGATATAGGTACGCGGAAGGGAATGTCCATGTAGCACGGGCTATAGTGAGCCCGACCCTACAGGCACACAGTAAATACACACACACGACGCTGAGCACCGTAACCGGTTGCTGTACCTGGCCCCTGGCCTAGACCCCAACATAACAGTTACAGAAGGCGTTATGGAGCTTCCAAGCTACTAGGTGGGTGTGGTAGTGGGTTTAATGTCCAGTAGTGAAGTTTGTGCTTTTAATACATACTCACACTTGCTCATACTTCACAAAAATAGAAATAAACTCTATATTACTATTGTTGAAGTGACTTTACTTGTGAATTATTTATATGTGAGGCGGCCTCATGTCAGGTGAGGTGAATGACGTCACAGGTAGTTGACCCATCAGGCCAAGCTAGTCAAGAGGGGCGGCGGGCAGTGTGGCGCGGGCCGGCGTTGGGAGAGGTGCTGCTCAGCGCCCGCCTCATTAGTTTTACTAAATTAGTCACCTTGACAGTCCTGTGCATGAGGTTACCTGCGTCAGGCTTACAGGCAAGTTACTCTAGATGATGAGTAGTTTTATCACATTGTATTCAGTTGGTCTATAGTCTATATTTGTTGACTGTCTAAATAAGCATAGTTACAAAATGTTAAGGCTTTATTTAAAATAATTAAATTAGCTCAGGTTTACTCATTTAAGATAATGATATTGAGTAATATACCTTTGTCTAGGTAGACTTTTGCCCTAGCTTAAGACTTTTGATGAAACTTATTAAAACAAAATTAAATTCTAAAACGACTACCGTGTGATTATCTATTCCACATCAGCGCCCCCTCCCCGCTCAGCTCGTTGTCGCTGTGTGGGGGCTTCGTGGGCGGCTGCCGGAGTGTGATGCTCCTTGGGACAGTCCTCTGTCCTTTTCTAGCCTTGTGCTCCTGCTGCCGTCCTCTCCAATTCTGCTGGGCACCTTTTCCTTTTCCTTCTGTTTCGTTTTTCTCCCCCCTCTTCTCCTATCTGCTTGCCGTTTCCTGCCGACCTTTTGCTCGTTCTGGTTCTTCCCTTGGACTTCTTCTATTTTGACGCCCGGGTGCTTGAGGAGGCATACTCATGCACCCGTAGAACTGCAGTACCCGACGTCGAGAGCGAGGGCAACCTTTTATTGTCAATCCCCACTTCGTCACTGAACCCGATCTCGACGGACTGTCGGTTTCTTAAGGTGGCGTTTGTGGGGCGTATACTCACGACGCACCCCTAGGAGGCCCCGACAAGATCGGCGATTGCTTCTTGTTGGGTGTCCTGCCTCTAATTGTGGCTCCATGGTGGGTGTGGGGGCACATTCGTGAATGAATTCTTCTTTTCGTCAAGATGATAACCCCTGTTTCGGCTGCTTCTGGCTTACCTTCTCAGGCTCGTGGGGTGGGCGACCAAGCCCCCGAGTCGGTCCGTATTGGAAGACCGGGCTCTGTAGCCTCCGCTGCATTGGGCCCCGACCTTGCTCCTCCTTTGGCCTCTCTGACTCCTTCCTCTGGCTCCCCTCCCTCCTCTGTGGTTGGGTCGAGCCCCAAGCCCCCAGTGGTGACTACCTCGTCCCCTGGCGCGGCTCCTTCTCTAGTTGTAACTACTGCGCCTTTTAACCCCTCTCTCTCTGGGGGTTCTCACCGCCGTCCTCGTCACGGCCGCCCTCGCTCGATTCCTTCCAGTTCTGCTACCTATCAAGCCTTGTTTGGTCCCGCTTCGTGGGCCAAATGTTTTGATCTACTCCCTCTTGATTCTGCGCCTCCTGACGATTTCTCCCTCCATCGACATCTCATTGATTCCGTGGATGCCTCCATTACTTTCAACCCAACTCGTCTCGGTACACGTGTCGTTGCTGCTCATTCTCAGGATGCTGCTTCCCGCTTGGCTGCCTTATCCTGCCTTGGCGAGACCCCCGTTCGGGTCTCGAAGAACGCTCAGTTGAATGCCAGTGTTGGCACTATTTTGCTCCCGCCCCATGTTGCGACCGGTGTTCGGGACCTGCGCGACTGCCACAACGATATTCGACATATCCTCGCTGCCCAGGGCCATTCTATTCTCCAGGTGGACACGTTTACTCGTCCACCTGGTGGTAGTCGCCGTCAACCCCTCCGGGTTGTGAAGATTACCTTTGATGGTAGGACCCTTCCACCCTCTGTCATTCTTGCTGGTGCCAGGTGCTCTGTCCAAGAGTACATTCCTTCTCCTCGGCTCTGCAACAAGTGATGGAGGTTTGGGCATGGTGCCCTCCGCTGCTCCGGGACTGTCTCTCTCTGTCCTTTGTGTGGTGGCGAAGGTCACTCTAAGTCGGAGTGAACTTCTCCCCAGGCTCGTTGCCTCAACTGCGGTGAGGCCCATCCTACCTTCTCCCGTGCGTGTGTCCATTACAAGCTTGAGGCAGCCGTCCTCAACCTGAAGCACCGGGAGCGTTTATCTTTTCCTGAGGCGAGGCGCCAGGTTCGCCGGCTCCCGCCTTATGCTACTATCTCCTATGCTCGCGTGTTGCGCTCTTCCTCTCCTCGTCCTTCCCGCCTTCCTCAGACTCACAACCGTTTCCGGGCCTTGGACCCTGATGCGCCCACTGCCCCCTTCTCTAGCTGTTCCTTTGGGTTCTCTCCCGAAGGATCCTCCTCCTGGTCCTCTGTCTGGGGTTCCCCTTCCTTCTACCCGGTCTGTCGTGTCTTTTGTGTCTTCTTCCTCGTCCCCCTCCGATCCTCCTTCCCATCCTCTTCCTCCATCTATCGGCTCTCCCCACCGCCTGTCGGTGCGGGCCGATGTCCATCGCTCTCCTAACGGCCGTCGTGTGTGCTCTCGTTCGGCTTCTCCTGTTGAGACACTGGAATCCGTTGCCCGGTACGTAGTTGCTGGGACACCGGTCTCTTTAAGTCAGAAGCGTAAGCCTGGCTCCTCTCCTTCCTCTTCCCCGGCGGGTAAGAAGGCTTCGCTTTCTTCCTCAGCTCCTCCTTCTGGCTCTGTTGCTTCTTCCCCTTCCGTTTCAGTGTTTGCGCCCCCTGTTCCTGCTATGGAGGTTTCTTTGGCCCCTGCTTCCCTTTCGGTTGCTGCTCTTGCTGGGGTGCGCTCCCCTCTTTCTACTCCCCCTCCTCCTGCTGCTGTCCTTGACTGCTCCTCTCCGTTGTCTCCTCCTCTTCCTCCTCCTCCTCCTCCGGACCCTGCCCGCCAACCTCTGATCTGTTCTCCCGTTTCCTTCCCTCCGTCTTTGCTCAGTTTACCCATGCCCCCTAACCCTGACTTTGCTGACCCTGATCCCGACCCTGATATTCTTTAACGTGCTCTGTAGCTCTTTCGCCTTTGTTTCTTCCTTGTTCTCTGTTTTTGTCCTTTCTCTTCTCGTCGTTGTCCATTCTTCAATGGAACGTTCAAGGTTATTACGCCAATTTCCTCGAACTCCAACTTCTGATTTCGCGGTTTTCGCCCCTTTGTGTCTGTCTCCAGGAGCCAATGCTTGGTGCTCGTCCTGGTCGTTTTCGTGGCTATTCCTTTCTCTCCCCCCCCCCCAGCCATTGCTGGGGCTTCTAATTCTTCTGCTCTCTTGATTCGGGCTGATGTTCCCTTTGTTCCTTTACTTTTTCCTTCGCCTCTCAATTGTTCTGCTGCTCGTATCTTTGTGGGGAAATGGTACACAGTTTGTTCCATTTATCTCCCCCCGAGTGTCCCGCTCTCTCTTCCTGATTTGAAACACCTCCTAGACTCCTTGCCGGAGCCTGTGCTCCTGCTGGGTGACTTCAATTGTCGTCATTCTCTTTGGGGTGACGTTCTGACGAATACCCGGGGTCGCCTCCTTGAGCCGTTTCTCCTCTCTTCTTCCCTGTCTCTTCTGAATTCTGGTGAGCCCACTCATTTGGACTCTCGGACTCGCACCCTTTCTTGTCTTGATCTTTCTCTCTGCTCTTCTCTTTACTTAGATTTCACGTGGCAGGTTCTTGATGACCTCCATGGAAGTGATGTTTTCCCCATCCTTGTTTCCTTTTTCTCTTTTCGCCCTTCCCTCTCTTTCCCTAGGTGGCAGTTTGCTAAGGCAGATTGGACCCTATTTACCCTCAGTGCTGCTCTCTCTGACCTCTCCCTTCTGCCTCTCTCTCGCGCTCTCCTCCTTTTTCATGACACTGTCTTCAACGCTGCCCTCCGCTCTATTCCTCGCTCTTCCTCTCGGGGTCCACGGAAGTGCGTTCCCTGGTGGAATGCGGACTGTGCTCGGGCTGTCCGCTGTAAGCGTGCAGCCTGGAAGAGGCACCGCCGTAGGCAGACGACCGATTCTTTTCTTTTCTTTCGGAAAGCGAGTGCGGTGGCCCGTAGGACCATCCGTACGACTAAACGTGAATGTTGGGCATCTTATGTCTCAACAATTACGTCCGAGACCCCTCTGGCCCAGATCTGGAAGCGTATCCGCAAGATAGCGGGTAAATTCGTTCCCGATGTTTCACCGGTCCTTCACCTCCATGATACTCTTGTGGCGGACCCGTTGCAGGTCGCTTCCGAACTGGGTTCCCACTTTCCTTCTGTTAGCTCTGGTCTTCATCTTCCCCAATCTTTCCTTCTTCTTAAGCCTGTCCTTGAGTCTCGTCCTTTAGATTTCTGCACTCATCTTCAGCTTCCCTATAATGATCCCTTCTCTCTCTCTGAACATCGTTCTGCCCTGGCCCTCTGCGGTTCTACGGCGGCGGGCTCCGATGGTATTCATTATGAGATGCTTCGCCATCTCCCTCCGAGCACGTCTCAGTATTTACTGAGTCTGTATAATCGGATCTGGGAGTCGTCGTCAGTCCCTGAAGACTGGCTCGAAGCCGTTGTCCTCCCTGTTCGCAAACCGGGGTCTCTGGGTACTTCCCCTAAGGACTTTCGCCCTATTGCTCTCACAAGTTGTGTCTGCAAACTCTTTGAACGTATGGTTAACGTTCGTCTGATGTGGTTCCTGGAACACCATCACCTCCTCACCCCTTCTCAATTTGGTTTCCGCAAGTTTCCGCAGCACGACAGATGTCCTGGTGAACTTGGAGGTCTATATTCGTACTGCTTTTGCTGCGAAGACCTCCGTTGTTGCCGTCTTTTTTGACCTAGAAAAGGCTTACGACACCACTTGGCGTTATCATATCCTATCTCAACTTCATTCTTTTGGCCTTCGTGGTCATCTCCCTCTCCTTCTCCGCAGCTTCCTCTCTCGTCGTTCCTTTCGGGTGCGCCTTGGTACCGCGCTCTCTCCGTCTTTTCAGCAATACGAAGGTGTGCCCCTGGGTAGTGTTCTGAGCACTACTCTTTTTCTGGTTGCCCTCAATGGTCTTCTTTCCTCTCTTCCTTCTGGTGTCTTCTCCGCTCTCTATGTCGATGATCTTACCCTTTGTTGTCAGGGTGATGATTCGCCTCTCCTTCAACGCCGGCTTCAACTTGCGATTGATGCCGTGTCGTTTTGGGCCACAGGTCATGGCTTCAAGTTCTCTACTTCTAAGACTTGTGCCATGACTTTTACGCGGAAACGGGTTGTTCTTCGTCCCTCTTTGTCACTTTATGGTCATCCCCTTGAATACAAAGATTCCGCGAAGCTTTTGGGGTTATTCCTTGACACTCGTTTGTCTTGGTCTCCCCATATCTCTTACCTCCGTGTTGAGTGCTCTAAGGCCCTTACCCTCCTTCGGGTCTTGTCCCATACTTCTTGGGGGGCAGATAGGCGCACTCTCCTTGCTTTACATTCCTCTCGCGTCCTGTCTAAGCTCGATTATGGTTGCCCTGCTTACTCGTCTGCTTCTCCTTCTACTCTTCGCCGTCTTGATGCTTTGCACCATACTGGGTTGCGCCTCAGTTCTGGTGCCTTTCGTTCGACTCCCATCCTTAGCTTGTATGTTGACACTGGCTTCCTGTCTCTCCAGGACCGCCGTGATCGCTACTGTCTTCGCTATCTTGCGCGGTCCTTGCAACATCCTTCCTCTCGCCTCTGTCGTGCTTTAACTTTTACCCCTCCTGCGGTTCCTGTTCCTCTTCACCACCTCCCTCTTTCTGTCCGGTTATCTCGCCTACAGGATTCTCTCTCCGTTCGTATTTCTGATGTTTCTCCTCGTGTTGTTCCTTCTTTGCCCCCGTGGAGGGTCCCTCTTCCGCGGTTTTGTACTTCCTTGACCCGTGTCACTAAAGCTTTTACCCCTCCTACGGTTCTAAAACGCCTTTTCCTCGAGCACTTTTCTTCTCACTCCCGCTCCGTTTCTGTCTTCACCGATGGGTCTAAGTCAGCGGACGGTGTTGGCTACTCTGTTGTTTTTCCTGATCGCACTTATATGTGTCGCTTTTCTCCGGAGACTAGCATCTTTACAGAGGAACTTTATGCTATTCTCTATGCTCTTCGTCTCCTGCTTTCTCGTTGTCAGTCTTCCTTTGTGGTTGTTGTTGACTTTCGTAGTGCCCTCATGGCTCTCGGGTCCTTTAATCTGGTTCATCCAGTATTTGTCGAGATCCAGCATTGGCTGTTTCTCGTTCACAGTAAATTTAAGTCGGTTGAGTTTTGTTGGGTTCCCAGCCATATTGGTGTGTCTTTAAATGAGCGTGCGGATGCTGCTGCTAAGGAAGCTGTTCGCTCTTGTCCCATCTCTCGTAAAGGCATTCCGTATTCCGACTTTTACCCGGTTATCCATTCCTCAGTCCTTACCCGTTGGCAGGCTTCTTGGTTGTCTGTTACTGGTAACAAGCTACGTACTCTTAAATGTTGTGTTTCCTCGTGGCCGTCCTCCTTCCACCGTAACCGGCGGTGGGAAACAGCTCTGGCGAGGTTGCGTATTGGCCATACTCGCTTAACCCATGGTCACTTGATGGAGCGCCGCCCTGCTCCTTATTGTCCTAGTTGCATTGTCCCTCTTACGGTCGTGCATGTCCTTCTTGAATGTCCTGACTTCCAGGACGAGCGTGTGTCTTGCTTTCCGACCGCCCCTCGCGGTCACCTGTCCCTCGATAGAATTCTTGGTGACTCGGATACTTTTGATATCGTTCGCCTTATGCGTTTTTGTAATCGTATTGGCATCCTTGGTGATACTTAGCGCCCTCTGATTATTTTGCGTATTTGATGGTGCTACATAGCCTTCCCGGTTTGGTGCCTTCTTTTGATAATTACTTACTCCACATCAGCGACTTGAGTGTCAACCATATCGTGAAATTGACCGCTCGACTAACGCACGTGGAAAAATGTCTACAAAATTATTATAGTTAAATTCTGGCAGTTATAAGGTGTTTCTTGTGAACTCTTAAGATTTCATTCCTTGAAATATGGACCAAAGACTTTTATTCTAGTAACCGTCACATAAACCCCCCCCCCCATACTCCCGGCCTATCTTATGTGAATGAAACTAGCCATCCTGAGTCAGTGTCGTCCACGCTGCAGCCAACCCCAGAGACGCCTTAATTGACATTAACGTCCAGTGTAACCAAGTACTTTATTGTGTCCAATATAAGTAAACATTAATGAATACTAACTGTATATAGGTCTAGAATAGTTGTTGAATGAAATAATATCGCACGAGTGCATTCAGACCCTCGTCTCTCTCGCCTAATAAATAATATATAATATGTCATATATCAAAAACTATTTTAAAAAGTGTTAAAATGTATGAACTGTTGTGGGTCAGTGCACGAACGAGAATAGACTGACAGGCTAAATGTGAAGCGTTCTTCCCGTTCATGTTTGGCTGCCGGGTTAACGACCCCTTGGCCGTTGTGTTGAGAACGAGCTGTGGATGAGTCAAGTCTGAGGTTGGGTTTTGCCATTCTGTGGTAAGTCTTTTTAGCTCAACCAATGTCTGACCTGATTGTCTTGCGGGATGGTTCTTAAACTTTACATGAAGATGTTCAATTTAGTATTTTGATATGTTTAATGTGAAATTTCAGGTATGTACGAGGGTGCATCAGTACAATGGCACTGGAGGTATGGTCAACCAGACCCATGAAATTGGTCTCGTACAACAGCACTGCAGGTATGGAGGGATTTAAGTTTGAAATCTTCTCTCGAATCGCAGTTGGTCCTTATGTAATGGGAAACATATTCCCGCCTCAGTACAATAGGTGAAGGGAACACGTCATAATAATTTTAGTAGGAACACACTATACCTTGAAGCGGTTATCTTCTAATCGGTGTAGTCTAAAGCACTCCATGTGTTAACCACTTCAGAGTGGAGAAAAATCTTCTGGCCCATAATTTGAACATTTAGTTGTGGTGTATCATATGGTTAATGTTACGCTAACAATTTCGATTACATTTCAATCATCTTCCCCTCCCCTCCCTCCCCACCTCTCCCCATCCATACTTGTTAGTCTGTCTTCTATCCCACCAGTCCAGTCATATATAAATAAAAATACCCAAGAAAGTGATGCTTCAGCTTTGGTTAGGAGACTCTGGCGAGAGGAAAGCGTGAGGGGAAAGTTTCGGGGCTAAACCTATCTAGCTGATAGGTTTAGTCCCGATACTGATAGTCGTACAGTTTCGTGAGGTTAAGCACTTGCAGCTACGTGGCCATCGTCCGCATCTTGGACAAGGTATTGGTAGCCCCTGAACGCTGCGGCATTTCTGCAAATCAACAAATATTGTGGTAAGGCGGCAGGCTCTATAAAGTTAGAGGTGAACGTTTCTGGGTCTTCGGAACGGGGTAACGTGGTGTTGCTGGTTTGTTGTTAGTGCCCCTCATTATTGAGGGGAGAAATTATAAAATAACTGGCGGATCTGCTATGAATACTCAAGTGGCATATGGTTTATGCTGGGAAAGGAGCCGTTACTAATGTCACTGGGGGATATTCCTTTTTCCCAAGCTAACAAAGAAGGCTCCGAAGGGAGCAAGTTCTAGGCCGGATGTTCGCCGATGGTTTCCTTCATCCCAGACTACAGCTTGTTAACTTTCTTTTGGATGCTTCCTGAAGCTGTAGAAATATATTACTTAGAACCATCCTTTCTAGATTGTATGTTTGTTCCCGTACAAGATGGTGTCGCTGGAGAGGAGCCAGTGTCTTGGCTGCTTCTTGTATGGAGGATGCGGGGCAGCCTCTTGCTTTAAGGACGCCCCAGAGCTCCTACAAGACTTTACCCAGATTATTTTGCTCGCTAAATATACCTTTGACTCAGATTCTCGGGAAGAAAAATCATTGTATTAGAACTGTTGGATGATAGTTATAGCTTTGGGATTTGAGCAGCGGTCATCAGCAAAGCACTGCTCGAGAAATGTTCGAACGTGATCAGTTGAGCTGTGTAACAGCTCGTCCTCATAAAGAAAGGTTAAGGTCAATTCCATACACCTGCCAGACCTCCTCTTTATGAATGGAAAAATGGTTTACACATGACACACAACTGATGACGTTCAAACATTTCTTGAACAGTGCTTCACTGACGACTTTTGTTTCAACCTCAATGTTGTAAATGCTTCACCCACGTATTACAGATAAAATAATCACCATGAGAAACTAAATGCCTAACTTAAACAATGCCTAAATATGCAAAGTATGCTAATATATAAAAATAATATGTATTTGAGAGTGTCTATTTTGAATGAACAGCGTGTTATATGAATGCGCCTTTAGTGTCGACCACTGGGTGGAATAAAAACAAAAAAAGTTGCGTGTAAACTTGTTTTTCATTGATAAACAAGAAGTTCGTTGGCTGGATTAACAATCATATGTCTTTTATTGATGAGACGGTCTGAGCGATGCATGAACTATTCTTGAACAGTGCTTCACTGACATCAGCTTCTCGAATAGCAAGTCTGTAAATGCTTCACTAGTGGACTACAAACACAAATCACCAAAAAGTCTAATCACATAATGTACGCCTAATATACATTGAATTTTATGGTATAATAAATTATGGGAACAAATGTTTTTATTACGGTGTTAAAGTTTATGAACGTCTCGTGGGACGGCTGCTGCTCTAACGAGCCTAGCCTGAGGACGAGTTGATTAGTGTGGCTGGTGTTCACTATAGTGTGTGGAGGCCGTCAAATGTTGCATGCATAAATATTTTTATCACAGCCACACTAACACTTGCTCCGATCATCGTCCCTTTAATCTGGCAGTACGAATTGTTGTTCACCCTGAAGAGGGTGACCTCAGTTACATATACGAGGCACTGTTATTTGGGCCTTATTTGTGGTCCTGCAGACTCCACCTTCCCTTAGTTTTCCCGTAATTTTATCCCTAATTTAATACAAAAATTGTGCCAGTGCTCTGGCAGCCTTCCTGGTGTGCTTGGGTTTAGGGCCGACAAAAAGTGGGTCGTGTACTTCAGTCTCTGGCTGTAGGTTAAGGAATGCCCCAAATGGCTTGTTTATTATCACATAGACCAACCAGGTCGTAACACTTGCAGGAGAGAATATTCGAAGTAACTAAATCTTTTGTATGGGACTTTACCTCTTTGTTGTACCAATATCTTTCTTCAGTTGTACCCGTAGTCGCCGTCTCTTCTGTAGCTCTCCTCTAATTCTCTCGCCCATAGTGTTTATTCAAAATCTAATGCTCCTCTGAGGCCAATTTTACACTTGGCGATCGTTCCCTTGCTTGTGACATGGTGTTCAATCAGATGACCTGGTTTCTATTTTAGGGGAAGAACCTTAGCGTGCTCTGGGGGGGGGGGAGGTAGCCTCTGTTATCAAATACCCGCAGGTCATCCCATGGTCTCAGTTGAAGCTGTAGCTGCTTTGTTGTGGAACTGGTCTTGATGACCAAGCGTCTCCTCCTCTTAGCCTCTTGGTCTGGGCCTGTCGTTGTCTCCGGTCTGTTTGCCATCTAACTTTATTAAATGAAGCTTTTATATTCTTTCATTCGACATATATAAATTTTCTGCTGTAACCTGGGTTCCTTATGGATGAGTTTGGAGTACGTATTTGGTAATCCTTGTAATTCTTTGTCAAAGTCCATAAGTTATCCAAGTCTGCTTGGAATACTAGTTTTATCATTATCACATACAGACAAGGTTAGAAGAGACTCCCTGGCTTCATGTTTTCACTCAGTTGATGGGCTGTCAATTCCGTGCTTGCTGCACGGTATTGGCTGGGTGGCCCCCGTCAGAAAAAGTACATCATTTGGTCTAGTTTCCCTTTGATCTTGTGAACGAATAGACAAATAAGACAAATAAATACCTAAACCAAAGATAATTCCATACACAAGTAATCTTTGTCTGTTTCATGTCATGGAAAAGTACCAAGGAGGTAAGGAGAACTGCCTTAACGTGTGAGTGAACCCTTCTGGCCTGGGAGCACGAAACTAACCCTCTGCAGACGGAGTCACAATAACGTGGCTGAAGTATGTTGACCAGACCACACACTAGGTGAATGGACGGCGACGTTTCGGTCCGTCCTGGATCATTCTCAAGTCGATTGGGTTGATAGATTTCTAACAATCGACTTGAGAATGATCCAGGACGGACCGAAACGTCGTCGTCCCTTCACCTTCTAGTGTGGTCGGGTCAACAACTAACCCTCTGTTGTATCTCTGACTGGAACCACAGAGTTCCACTGACTGGTATAATCCACCCTGGTGATAAAGACATTGCAACGACGCTTGGAATATCCTTGGCCATCCCAGCCAGAGGGCTGCCCATAGATACCCAGCAAGGCAGACTTCGGTCTCAGACCAAAGGATACAAGAGGGTGCAAGGATGGAAATGCTCTTCTGGAGATTCCAAGCTGATATAAAAGCGTGGAGACCATCTTGTCATACTCATTTGCACAACTTAACACAGTCGTGAAATTCCATTCTCTTCTACCAGGACAAAATTATGCTGTCTCCTTACTCGTCTGGGTGATGTAGTCAGTCATGTCTGTGCAGCCTTTATCCTTGATTTACTACCTATGGTATTTATACTATAAAATTTGTTTCCTTGTAATTCCCCTTTCGGTATGCCAGGCTTTGGCCTTTTGGTCACATGTAAGTTCTGGTACCATGAGTAAGTTATCCCCACTACCACCATATATTCAAATGTGAATAGTAATCACTCATTTCCCTGGGATAAAGTCAAACAGGTTCATAATTACCTTTAGTCACGTGGGTCCTCTTAAATGTTGGCTTGAAAAGTTAATTGTTGCCATGTCTAATAGTTTAGCTTGCGTTGTACCACTATACGGTTCTTGTATCTGTGCATGGTTGAAGTCCCCACTATTATTACCCGATAGATTTCTAACAGTCTACCCTTTGTTATAATAGGTACTGCTATGTTTGTCATAATCTTGCCGGGGCCTGTGTCGTTTAATGGAGGGTTATATATTACGGCTGCTGTTTTTGGTCCTCCCTTCGTCATGGTGCCTGTTATGTAGTCTCTGAACTCCTCGCACCCCAGGATATCCATCTCCTTGAAACACCAGTCCTTATCAACAGGGCCACCACTCCTCTCCATCCTTCCCTCTGCAGTGTGTGGTGTAATGTTGGCGCCAGTACACAGCCTTCTGGCACTCCAGAATAACGGACAAAATAGTCAATGTGGTATTGGAGGAATCTTTCCTTTTGTAGTCAAATATTTTGTCAGAAGTGGAAGGTCATTCCTAATTTTTATTTTCTGGTAAAACCAATGTGTCGATTTTTAGTCTACTAACAGGTGTTGCCTTGATATATTGTGTGGTTAAAGTGCAGCTTCTCGGTATGTTAAGAACGTATTGTTCAGACCGGTTGGGGCTGACTGAGATTTTCCGTAGTGTCACAATCTGGAGGACGTTTTGTGCAGCCCTTATACATAGGTTTCGGATCTAAACAAATCACAGGTTTTATACCGGTGTTTTCAGGCCGTTCGGTGTTCAAGTTGGATCTTAAATTTTGATGTGGCAATTATTTAAAGTGTGACGTCTTTGGAAAGAGCAGAATTCTAATTAACCATCTTAGTGGCGGTTGTATATGGTACTTAAATTGTGGTGTACAAATGAAGATATCAGTGACAGGAATATTGCATTAAAAGCAATGTTCAGTTTCATGAGATTGTAGACATTTTTACTCGGCCATTAATCATACAAGGAGTGAGGTGGTATGTTGCACCACTAAATAGTGTGTTAACGGCACATAATAATTTATCTCCGAGCAATGCTGGAGATATAGGGTCTCCTATGACCTTAAGGGAAATGGTAGTGTTGACTTGGATGATTCTCTCTAGTATGGTTGGAAGCTTCAGTTCTTTCCTCATGTTAATTCTTGTGCTTCTTGGGGCACCAAGAATTACCCTCATGGCTTCGTTCTATTCTAGTTTGCTTAAAACAGAGGCGGGGAAGCTAAGTGCAAGGCATGATAATCAAGTAGGGATCTAACAAACATGTTGAATAATCTAACATTTAACATGTATACCAATATTCTTACTAGTAAGTATTTTCAGTGATTTGAATTTTAACCTACGCTGTAGGTAGTTTACAATGTCACTGATACCTACTCAGGTATTTGTGCTGCACAAATATTTGTATGGTTTGGTTGTTAACTTTGAAAGCAAGAGGCGCACTGGTTGTTTTCTGGGAGAAAGAGCAATGGATAAAGTTAAAGACCGAATTCAATGCTTTTAGCAGCGAGTGAATGAAGTAGAGATTGCAGTCTTGTTTTGTTTCAAATATCCAAACTGTCATCGACATAACAGATGACAGCTTTATCAGCAAGTGTGCAAATACCAGTTTTTGTGCATTAGGATATTGAACTGTGTTGGGCAAAGCGCCCTGCTCTGGGGTATACATAAATCAAAGGGTGCAGAATGTTTACCTTTGACTCCCTTGAAAGAACTGAGGCAGTTCTGATACTCGGGTACCCTCATGAGCTATGTCAAATCTTCCCTAAACTCCAAATGAAGCTAATTCTAAGATTTCTCTCACCTTTTTGCTGTATCAAAAGGAGTTTAAGGTCAATAAATGCCACCTAAGAGCATGGGTCTTTTCTAACAAAATATTCGGCATATCAAATTTGAATGCTTCTTCAAGGAAGGAAACCATACAGGATAGGAGCAAGTTGGGGACTAATTTGAAATATTAACCTGTCGAGTATAATTCTCTCGAACTTTACACTTAAAGGATGTCAGACATGGGTCTGAAGGCACACAGAAATCACATAATGTTATGTATAATGAGAAGGAGCTTGTGAGTAGGATTCGATCATCTGCTCTGGGTACTCCCAAGCATCCCAGGTTGGAATCCTTTTGACCATGTTGTGGTGCAGTTGTCTAAGGTGCTTGCTTGGGAGTCCCTAGAGCTTAGGTTCGACTCCTTCTCACGGCTCCTACTTATTTTATCGTATGGGTCAGAATGTTTGTGAATTTGGCTTGGGTATTGGTATTAGTCGGTATCCAGCGGTCAGGTAAGATACCATGCCTCAGACTTTGATTAAATAGTTCTAGCAGAGGACTATAGTAGGGCAATTGAGGATGTGGCAGATACCTTTTGTCCTGGTTTGCAAAACAATTGCAAGGATTGAAAACGTGGATGAGTCACGTTGCAATGGTGTTCCTTAAAAAGTTGCAAGTTTAGTAAACGGAAATTTTTGGAGTTGCAAAATAAAATAGTAGTTAAGGGCATAAGGTGTGAACGAAGTTAAAAGGGAAACCCAAATGATTCGTGTAGTTTTTCGAAATGTTTCATACATTAGGTAGTGGAAGTATGGTTGTTCAACTGTAATTTTCATTGCAACATTCTTGAGAATGAGGGAAAGTGAAAAATAGATGAGGATTAAAAAAGTTTAAAATTGATTCGTACAGTATATAATTTTGTATAATGAAATTAAGGATTAGCAAGAAAGATACAGCAAGCATTATGCTTAAGTTTCGGGAGGAGAAACGTTTAGGGAAGTTTCAAATTGTCAGTTTCAGTGAAGCAAATAAGGATTTACAAAGGAAAATGATGCAAAGTTTACTTCAAGGAACGTTTCAAATTGATTCTGTGAAACAATTAAGGTTTACAGTGAGTAGATATGCATGTCGAGGTTAGTGCAAGCATGAACGAACGTTTAGGGGGTGTGAAATACAATAACTGTTAGCAATGACTTTCTTCCCGTACAAGTGCAAAACCCAGTCGTGACTGTCTTCCCTTCCAATCATCAGCTGACAGTCGTGACTGTCTCCCCTTCCATTCATCAGCTGATAAATCCCCCCCCCCCCCCCCCCGCCCTCCTCCCACTCGACACATTTAGTGTATATGTTTATTAATCACTAACTCTCCTTACCTAACCTAAATAGTCCTATTGTATGTACAGGAGCGAATTAAGTGTGATACTAACACAAGTATACCTTATGCAGGCGATGAGTCACAATAACGTAGCTAAAGTATGTTGACCAGACCCCACACTAGAAGGTGAAGGGACGACCTTCGTCCTTCTAGTGTGTGGTCTGGTCAACACAAGTATACCTTAGTGCACCCTGTTACAACACCATCCACCTACCAGTGATTCATCGTCGTGTTAATCCACCATTCATCTAACGGTTCATACCGTTATCCACCATCTCCTAGCGCCTCCATCCAAGTGTCCCATAGTGCTAGCTCCTCTGGCTGCTGCTTCCCAGTTTTTTTAACTAGTGTAGAGAATCGTACATTAGCGATCCAACTGTGTAAGGTGTTTCTCATTCAGTATATTAAGCGTCATGTATTATGCAGCATATTCTAATAAGAAAAAGGTTATTCAAAAGTTTTTCAGTTGATAGCACGTATGAAGGATGTCGATTATACAGTGTGCTTAAAGATAATACTATACTGATGTAGAAAGTAACACTAGATTATATGATTATTAACATAATAATGCGTGTTTTAACTCGAGTAATGAAAAATGTCAGTTAAAAAACAAACATGCGCACTGGCAACCTATGCGCTTTACATTATCAGTAACATTCCCCAGGCGTGTTTGAAAATGCTGTCGCCTTGTTGTCCGCGGCGTGTGCCTGGGAATGCACAGTGCATAGGTTCAAATTCTCAACACGTCTCCCACGGATTTTCTCATTGATACATCACGTTAGTGTGATTGCTCTGTGTATCAAAGGTGCCTATCAGTCAAACTAGATGGGTACTCAACCCTCTCGAGGGGAACCTTTTCTTAACACTTTGACGTGCCTAACTAATATGGCTTCTCTCTTCCCAAATGCCAATGATTTACTAAAGTTCCAGTCAAAATACTGGTATAAACAATGCATAACAAAGAACATTTAGTACTCAATACAAAGTGTTAAAATGTACGTTGTTAAATAAGATATTTCCGCTATACTTACCGACTCTCCTGAGGACAACTGGCCCAGTGAAGGACACGCCAGGGATGGGTCAGGTAATCTTCGTCTCCAAGACTCGGCCTTCACCTGTTCAGGCACTGACAGGCACATTGATGTGGATTATGATGCATAGATAAGTCACAGAGGAAGACAAGTCAACACACAAATAATTCGTTCTTGAAAATCAAATCCACATCCAGGTGTCCTCATTTACACAAGATGGTGGCTGTGACCACAGATGGGTGGCCACTGTGGTCAAGCACTTACAGCTGCCCAAGGTTCAGGAACCACCAGGAGAAGGATGATGGTAACGTTTGTACCTGTAGTACTAAGCTGCTAGAGATTGCTGGTGGCGAACACAGTCGGGGACATGTAAGAATATAGGATTTAGCTGCCCTCGCTACTCTGGTGGACAATTCATGCATAGCATCTGTTGTTCGTAATGTTCTTGTATTAAATGTTCTCAGACGAATCATTCTGGGTTTGCAGCAAGCTACAGTGATACGAGGAGGATTACCACAGCTGATGCTGCTGCTTGTTGACTGAATGTGTGTGTCCCCGGCCGGCCAGGAGTGCGTGCGGCCGGGAGGGCATGTTCTTATCTTTAACAATTGGGAGGGATCAAACATGTTTGGTGTCTGTGTTAAGCCCAAGACGCTAATAAAATTATTACATAATGGCTTGATCTATCCATTAAGAATTGAATGAAGATATAATAAAATTAAGAGTAGTGAAGCGTCAGGAGAGAGGTAGTCGTAACTAAGAACTATAGGCTGTGGAGAAAGCTCATAATGACCTACATTACTAGGATGAGCCGATCACCAGTCATGAGACTCGCCGCCGACGTCACTGGTACAGCAGGCCGCACACGGGTTTGTTCTCTAGAAAACTTCAGATTATGAGCAACCATCAGCTCAACTCAAATCCTCGCTGTTTTGTGAGGAACAACCCATCAATACCCAGACTCAGAGCTGTTGATGTAACATGTTGACTGTACTCGCGTGTGTCCGCCTGTCTACCAGGAGTGCGTGCCGCACTATTGTTTGGAAGGAACGTTGCAGATTTCTTCTGCACTTCTTGGATAAATACAGTTAAGTATCTGTTGTCCACCTGTCTAGATTTGTGCACACCCCAGTATGCAGGCGACTCTCACTGTTACCACAGTGGTCTGGTCCCCCGGCTCCCAATGATCTTTTACTCGTGTGTGTGAGGGCCGCATCACTGAGCAGGTCGAGACCCTGTGGGCAGTGCCACAATGAGAACTTAACTTGACAGGGAAAGGTATACCAAACTACTCAACTAAGTGTTAGGTATCCCTGATTCCATCTGGGAAAATCATTTTATGACTTCCGTTGAAGAGAGAAAAATTTATCCAGACCTAGGAGTGTCTCAAGCATTAGGTAGGAATGTGAATAGGCTCTCACTACTGGGAGACGTCAAAAGGAAGTCGAGGAGAAAGAGGAAATGGAAGCGGTTTACAGACGAGGAGGAACAGTTCAGAGGAACAGTAAAAATGAGATACGCTATCGAGGCTACACAGTACTTTTCCCAGCAAGAATTCAGACATAATGTTCATAGAGAGGACAGAACCAGTCATACACCAGCCAGTGTCAGACTCTGCACATCTTCCCAAATTGCAGACTTAGAACTGCAAAATTTCAAAACCCATAATGCAGACAGACTACTTTCCTACAGCATTTGGCATAGTAACTGAAATGGAAAAGAGGCAGAGTTCAAACTTTCCATCACTGTCAACGTGAAAGGAGAAATTATGACACAACCAGACCAAAAAACTGCAAATTACCTGGAAACGAACATTCCCGCAAAGAAAACCTGAATGCTTCGAAAAGCTGGACCCCTCAGAAGGACGCACAAGAGTCGTGCTGTTGGGATATCCAGTCAACTTTCCACTGGATCCAAAACTAGAACACGTGCAAATTTTGAATGCAAAACTGTCACACACATATAGACAAACCAGTGACACGTCAGGTTCTGGTGACTTATGGGACCACAAACGTTCAATCTTGGAAATTAGGAAATATATCCAACCAAAAAACTGTACCTACAAGCACAAGGCAAACCAGACCACAACAGCCGAATGTCCAAGTTGAGGAGGAAATAATAATCTTGAACAACCACACGGAATGAAAAGGTGCAGACCGATTAGGTCAGGATAATCAGACCTGCAGTACATGTACTAACATTGTCTGGCACACTCGTGCACAGCCACAACAGATGCCAACGCTCATATAACACAATTCATCACACAACTCCAAATCAGAAAATGCACAAACCCACTGCAGAAATACAACATGGAAACAAAATGCAATCACTTTCAGTCAACAAAACAGATTTACAGTTTTACGGAGGTCCAGCTAAAAACATTGAAGATCATGGCAAAGACCGTTACCAATTGTTTTCAGATGACGTAGAATGCCTCGCAACAAGACTCGAGCAATCGCTTGTGTAATAATGGAGAAGATCATGCAGCAGACCACAGTTACACAAGAAACAGTAAGAAACAAGACGGAGCACAAGAGGACAAAAACATGGAGATAGACTACCACTAACTTTCGGGTAGTCACATCAGACCATCAAGATCCACAAAAGCAACTTCAGGAAACAGTGGCGAGTGAAGATCAACGGAATCTTGTAATACAAGAGACAAACATGAACAATTAATTCAGTCCGATTTGCAGGGACACTGCTAGCGAAGTGGAGACTATGGTTGTTGATTCCGAAGAGGAGTTCTACTAGGAAAGACAACACCAACAAACAGTAATCTGTTAGTTACGAATTCTGCATTAGAACAATGTCTTGGACATGAAGAAAACACACTTCTGGAGGCTGCAATCGTTACAAAAGCAGATATAATAGTTTTGCAAGAAACTGTCTTCCCAGCCACGAAATCCTTCAAAGTAGCTGGATATCACCAATTATTATATCTTATGAACAGGGGGAGAAGGATTAATGATCCTCGTGAAGTAACACCATAAGAGCAACAAAAGACCCAGTTTCGTGTGGTGATGAGTAGTGGTATTAGCAGTAACAGTGAATATGGCTAATATTGAGCTCCTCGTATATAACGTCTACAAGCTTCTAGATGTAAACTAGCAGAGGAAGTGCTTGCCATGGAGGTGCATGATATAGTTATTACCTGGGATTATAATGCTTATAATCTGGAGGTAGGTGTGACTGGACCAGCCAATACAGATGAGCCATTTGACTAAAGTTCTGCGAGAAGTACCTAAAATTGCATTTCTCAATCATGCTGAACCCCTCCCCAAACACACACACATTCAAGGAGCTTCTAAAGTTAATCACAACTGCATTCAAGCATCAGGCGAAGTGTGAAGTAGATCCTGTGAGCACCAGTGGCTACTATACTATTATCACTACACTAAACATAGAAAGATCTCCTACACCACGTGCACAACCTACGTGGAATGTAATAAAGGCCAACTGGAATATATACCAGGACGAGCATGAAAAATGGCCTACTACACATTCGCCACCAAAGGATTCGGACATGAGACCAATCTCCAGGAAGCCATTACAGCTGTTGAAAAAAATATTCACTCATCCCAGAAAACACAAAACGAAAAAACTATTGGTTCTACAGTAATGAAGTTAAAGAACAAAACCCCAGAGTCAACTGAAAACCTCCTAGAGATATTGCACACCAGAAGGAAGAACTCTGCTAAGAGCAGTGATATATGAAGCTACACTAGTTTCTAAAGAGTTAAGAGGCAAGATGGTTTGATTGGTGTCACTCTAAATGAACATAGAAGTTTTTGAGAGATATGGGGACATTAAAACAACGATAGGTCGACCAAGCTCGACAACATGAATGTATTTAACAATTGCAGGAGGCTGAGTGACTTACTGTCCAGTTTGCAGGAAAAGCTTCATATCAGATCCTACAATGGTCAGGAGGCAGATAGGAAAAACAGGAAAGGTTGACGGCCATTCGAAAGAGCATAGCTACAGATGACGAATGTGACACACTGCTAAACAAGAACTAATCCGAGACGACAAAAAAGTGACAATGGCACTGCACCAGATGCTAATAACATTACATGCTCAATGATCGCACACGCCGGTCCTGCTGGAGAACAAGGGATATTGTACGTTATCAGTGCATCTTGGCAGCTCGGCAAACAACCGACCTCTTGGAAGAAAGCAGACATCATTCCGATTACTAAACCGAAAGACCCTGGCAATTACACCAATTTCATTAACATAAAGTATTAGTAAAATTGCAGAACTGATGGTCTTAGAGGCTACTGTGAAAGACTGGAGACCTGGCTAAGAATATATTTAGCTTCACTAGAGGAGGTGGTACTGGAAACTGTATGGCAATATTACTAGTAAGAGTCAACTCCGATTCGGTTATAGTGATCTTCCCTGATCAGAAAAAGCATTCGAACTTGGTCAACAAGTATTTTTACACACGTTAATTATAAAAGGGTGTCAAGAGAAAATACCAGCATGGATTCAAGATTCTTAGTCACAGATATGCCAGAGTAAAGCTGAAAGGCCAAGTGTCAGACTACACTGGTATGAAAATGGAACTCCACAAGTCGTCGTCCTCAGTCTTATTCTTTTTAACATCCTTATGGAAAACCTCGTTACCATGACATTTGCAGGAGTCAAATTGCTAAGATAAGCTGATATAGCAGTAGTCGTCACAGGTCCTTAACTTTTGAATAAAACACAAGTGGCGCTAGATAAAGTAACATCTGAATGCAGCATTTTGACAAAAATCTGCACAGAAATCTAAGGCAATGAGACGAGGTGACTGCACTCCAGACAGGTTAAGACTCAAAAGCCCCAGGTGTGGATGGCCTCCAAATCCAAAGTCTTAAAGGAACCGGCAGAAGAACTATGCCTACCGCTGAAACTACTTTACACAAAATCTCGGGACCAAGAGGTAGTTCCCCTAGACTGGAAATACGTAAATGTCATACCTATTTTCAAAAAAGTAGAAAGAGCTCTATAAAAAACTACCAGCCGATCAGCCCTCCCATAAGCTTGCAGATGTATGATGTAAAGAATCCTCGGAGGGAATCATTCATCATCTTCAGTGTACAATCTTGTACAATCGGAACCACATGATTGTTTAAAACACTTTCTGCCTTACAAACTTGCTTACATTTTTGGAAACTGTAACCACCTACTAAAAGGCCTTCCAGTAAATGTAGTATACATGGATTTTGCTAAAGGTTTTGATAAGGAACAACATGAAAGACTGGCAAGCAAATTACAGGTCCATAGAATAAATACTAAGATATTAGAATGGGTAAAACAATGGTTGAAGGAAAGAAAACGAAGGGTTTTCTAAATGTGCTAAATGGAAACGAAACTGAATGGAGAAATGTGGTAGGTGGGGGGACCACAAGGGTCCATTTTGGGACCTTCCCTTTGTCACATTGACAGATGAGAATATTACAAACCACATCATGAAATTTGCAGTCGACGCAAAGAGTTATGGTAAAGTGGGAAATGATAATATTAGCCTTAAATAGAGAGCTACATGAACTCCACAAATGGTCAGACGACTGGCAAATGCACTTTAATATCGACAAAAGTAAGACCATGCACGTGGGATAACAACCCACGCCACGATAACCAAATTAGTAGCATTACATTACAGCAGATTCATGAAGAAAATGACCTTGTCAAAATCCCCCACTCATTAAAAGTTGCACGACAGGTGTGCAGTAGTTAGAAAAGCTAACGACTTTCGGGATTATCAAGCGAACTTTTGACGATAAGAAAAAAAACAGTAATGGTTCAACTGTGTAAATCTCTGGCATTTGGATTTCTGTTTGCATGCACGGAGACCTCATTTTCAGAGGGACATAGCTGCACTGAAAAAAGTGAAACTTTAGGCAACAGAAGTCATTGCCAACCCGTCCTCTTAAAATCATGTAGCTTTTCGCACGTTTTCCCGTGTGGCCAAAAATGGACGGAATTTGAAATGAAAATTGGCTCACGAAAGTGATGTTGTCCTGTTTTCTGTTTCGCGTCGTCCTGCTTACACGTTTAGGTTAGGAGAGGTAACTTTTAATTAACGGTCTTCATGGTTTTGAAGCTTTAGCTCTTCCTGCCCTCCTAACCTACCAGAGGACCCTTAACTTGCTGCTTTGGTTAACAAAAATTCTAAACTTTTCAATTAGTTTTCATTTTCAAATTACGTCCATTTTCGGCGATACTGGCAAATGGCCAAATTCAGGCGTAATTTGTAAGAGGACAGGTTGCGCCAATCGTCTCTCCTACCAGGAACGTTTGAAGGCCACAGGGCTAACACTGCAAAACAGGCATGACAGGGTGGATCTCATTGAAACTATAAAAATACTGACCAAGTTGGAGGATATTGGTCCAGATATTTTCTTCACACGGTCAGATGTATCACAAGAAGGACCAACGGGTTAAAGCTTAATAGTCCACAATGTAGGACTGAGAACAGGAGATGGTTTTTCACCTACAGTTCACATTAACCCATGGAAACGCCTACCCTTCGAAGCCGTAACTGCCAAAACTGTTTTAAAATATACATGGAAAATATCATAACGGCAAATGGTGGTTGAGCTTCAAGCCGCCGGCTTCCTGTCCTCGTCAAGTCCACTAGGGTTAGTGGCCCTCTGGTAAATCTGGCACCTAGTTAATTAAAGACATTAACCTACCGTGGGTTACTCAATGCCAATATCTTGGAGTATGGATAGATTCTAAAATGACATCTAAACAGAAAAGTCAATATCTGAGAAGCAAAATTGCAACTGAATATATAGGAGCAATCACAGCCCCGTCTAGGAGCGGGACAGTCATAATGCTTTACCTGCTTTACTTTCTCCTGGCCAGTGGGCATATTTTGGTTATTCAAAACGAAACATTGAGACACACAACAAGGGTTCCCAGATGGACGAAAATATTAAGCCTAACACTTAATAAATATTAAGTGTTAGTTATAATATAATACTTACATAATATTTGTCAACTGGGTGCCAAGTCGAGTAGGAATACTAGGGAATGTCTTTGCAGACAAAGCTGAAAGCCTTTCAACAAAGAGAGAAAATGTAAACATTTACATATCAGAATCTAGCATGAATTAAGCAAATAATTAAGAGATACAGAAATGCAGAAGATGTAG
This sequence comes from Procambarus clarkii, assembly GCF_040958095.1. Taxonomy (NCBI): domain Eukaryota; kingdom Metazoa; phylum Arthropoda; class Malacostraca; order Decapoda; family Cambaridae; genus Procambarus; species Procambarus clarkii. The sequence goes on along the minus strand of NC_091188.1, from coordinate 31,344,140 downwards.
TGACCACAACACTGCAGCTCCAACATCAGGATCTGTGGGATGGTACAAGAATTTGACCAATTACGAACCACTTATTTTGAAGGAAGAAATAAATAGGAAAACGTGTATTACACCAGACTTCGATTACTTAAATGTAAGGACATGGTTGAGACAACGAGGTCTTGAGCAGCACAAGCAGGCCAGAGGTGGATACTTAAATCTATCCTACAAACGTGCTAGGTGACCGAAGGAATGTTTTAGTTTGTAATTAAAGTGCGAGTTTCACGATTTTGGTAAAAATTCAGTTTTAAAGAATTTGCAAGGGAAGGTATTAACCTAGTATTCCCCAAATTTGGAGCTTGTGACAGTTACAGGGGAGTAGGTTTCCACCTAGAGGAACACTGGCATACCCAGGATGCAAGGAGATGCGTGATTGGCCAAAGCCCCTCACCTTCCTCTAATCTAAAGGTGACCCGAGATTATCGGGGACAAGCCGAACTACGAGACGGCTCATATGCCCTAACTCTGTCACTGTTACCTCAGACCTGGACGAGGAAGGATGTATGATTGTGCTTAAAGTTTTTTGCAGGATTTCCTTTTGTGCTGTAGAGTTAAGCTTCAAATAGGAAACAATGACCTCTGCATTACTTGAGTAGCCGATGACCTTTTGAAGAGGTATATATGATAGAAGTTGTACAGGTAAGACTGATCGGGGGCCTAGTGAGGGTTGCCTCACAGCTTAATGAAGTGACCAAGGACATCAGCCAAACGTCCAGGGGCCAGATTCACGAAGCGGTTACGCAAGTACTTGCGAACGTGTACATCTTTCCTATATCTTTGACGGCTTTGGTTACATTTATTAAACAGTTTACAAGCATGAAAACTTTCCAATCAACGGTTATTATTTAAAAAGCCTCCTGGTGCTTCGGAGCTCATTACCCGTTTAATAATTGTAAACAAAGCCGTCAAAGATTGAGAAGATGTACAGGTTCGCAAGTGCTTGCGTAACTGCTTCGTGAATCTGGGCCCCCGGAGTAAAAGTGAACAGTACAGTGTCACCCTCCAGGTCTTCAAGGCAGTCCCTACGAAGTGAGGGAGTCGAAGTCGGTGACCAGTGACACTTGCCCAAGTACCACCAGTGCAGAAATGGTCATTCAAGAGTTAAGAGGTAGTGTTAACAAATTCTGTAGTGCAGTGACAGGAAACATTACTCACTGCAGCCCATCCTCCGAAAATGGGAAGGTAAATGTAACAGCACAAGTGTAATTATGTACTATTCCTAGCAGTCAGGAATTGTACTTATTACACTTAGTATTAAACCGTACTGTCAATTCTGAGGATGGGTTTTGATTAATGTAAGAGTTATGTCGGGCCGAGAAACTGTTTGTCAGCAGACAGTGCTAAATATTAGCCAACAAGTATTGACTGGCTGTGTGGCTCTCAGTGCTAGTGTAGCTTATTAGTGTGTCAAGTTGGCTACTAGACACGAACCTTTGCAACACCCTACCTCTGAAAGAGGTTTCTGGAAGGTCCCCGGAAACGCGACCGGAGACTCCTAGGGGATAGCCCAGTAGTGGAGGGCTGAGCTAGGAGGAAGATTGAATGTGGAGCCAATGATTACCCACTGAGGCTACCAGAAATTGGAGAAGTTTGAAGGGTGCTCCCAACACCGGAGGACAGCTGGTGAGGGAGTGAAGTCATAGGAGACATCGCTGAAGCAGTGCAGAGACGCGGGCCAGGAGAAGCTCTTCGCCTCGGATGATAAGTCGGCTGTTAATAATAATATACACTTCCTGGTCGATGATTATCGCTCAATGATTTACAAAACTCACTTGTTCAGGGCCATGATGTTAACTCCATCATGGAAATAAAATAATTGTTACAAATCAATTTATTGTCCGATTATGAGACTTATTTTAAAATGTGCGCCCACTTTTTCCCCATTCTGTGTATATCCCACGAGGCATCTCCTCGCCCTGCGAGTAGCCACCCAAGCACAAGTCTCGGCGTCTTAGTGATCATACTCGTGACCGCAGTGCTGTACCCATGTCCAAACGTCTGCAGTTTCCTGTTTTTCCTCAGTTTTCTTTACTGCCTTTATATTAACTAAATTTACTCTATGGTGGATAGTGATGAAGAAAAGAGCAAATCCATCTTGAAAAAAAAACACACTATGGAAAAGCTAGCGAGAGTTTGCAAGAAGTATGAACTCGTTAAACTCTCACCAAAAAAAAATTCAGCCTGTAGTTGTTGAATTTTCAGGCAGTGACCCTCCTGCTTACGGTTACCTTGCGATGATTTAGGGACTCAACGTCTGTGGCCCGGTCCTCCATCAGGCCTCCTCGTTGCTGGACTGGTCAACCAGGCTATTGGATGCGGCTGCTCACAGCCTGGTTGATCAGGTATCCTTTGGAGGTGCTTGTCAGGTTCTCTTGAACACTGAGAGGTCGCTAGTTACGCCCCTTATGCGTAGTGGAAGCATGTCGAACAGTCTCGGGCCACTGATGTTGATAGTTCTCAGAGTACCTATTGCACCTCTGCTTCTCAACGGGGGTATTCTCCACATGCTGCCATGCCTTCTGGTCTCGTGTGGTTTTATTTGTGTGTGCAGGTTTGGGATCTGCCCCTCTTAATATTTTAATCATGTAAATTGAGAGATGTTGATAGTTAAGTGGCAGAAACTGAAACAGCCGGTGAGGATGAGATACAAAATGAATAGCGATGTTAATATGGCTATCGATACAGCCTCTACGTGCAGGTGAATCATTTACCACTAGAACCCCACATGCCAGTTCTAGTCAGTAGACCAGGCTTCACAACACTGCACCATTTGTTCAGTGTTCTACTGGACCACCAGGCTTGACTGTCCCAGCACCAACCACTACTGGACCACCAGGCTTGACTGTCCCAGCACCAACCACTACTGGACCACCAGGCTTGACTGTCCCAGTACCAACCACACCTCAGGAACTTGTTCAGTTATTATGCCAGATTTACTTAAATATTTGGCATGTGAAACAAATGTTAATGCCTGACAACCTGTTCACTGCTCCTAACCAAGCAAAGAATGAGTGGGAAGAAGTGAATGTAAAAGAGCTTGCCAGACATTTGCGACTGACACAGTTGATGGGAATTATGTAGAGGCCAGTGATATCAATGTACTGGTAAAATGTAGCATGTAGCGTCTTTCCGTTTTTGTATAACTTCAAAGTGATAACGATTGCTAAGTATTTTCATACTCATAACAATAATACCATTCCAGAAGACAATACTCTCATTAAAGTTAGAACAATAATGGTATATCTAACAAACAAGTTCAAAACATACTATATTCCTCAAACATCTGTCTGGATGATGACATAGCGACATGTTCGGGCCGTCTATCTTCAAAAGATTTAATCCAAATAAACCTGGTAAGTATGGAGTAAGGCTGAACATACTAGCTGAATCAAAGACTGGTTACAGCTTCGATTTTGAAGTATATGCAAAAATTGGGAAGAAAACAATTTTAAAGACATTGATGACACCACTGAGGAGCAAAGGTTTCCATTATATATATGGATAACTATAACTCCCTTCAACTTAGGGAACAGCAGCTTAAACAATGCGTATACCCCTGAAGTACTCTCAGATTACAGCGTAGTGCACCCAAAGATCTTCAGTAGAAGCAAAAAGGAAACAGAGTATTAATTAGAAAATCCATACGAGCCGTGATGAGGGTTTGAACCAATTCGGTGGGTGATCCCTCACACACACGCCCCCATTAACTATTCCACAACATGGTATAAGGGTTGCAACCTGGAGTTCTACTGAACACAAGGATTTCCTGCGGCTAAAGCCGAAACCTGACCAGGAGTTTCACACAACCCCCCCATTCACTCTGGCTATGTCATCCAGGAATGGTGTAACTCTGACTCTCCCCCTTTTAATACGCAGAGTAATCAAACTAACGTGACTGCACCAATGAGAACATCCGTAGTATCCGTGTGAGGGTTCGAACCAGGGCTTGTGCAAGGGAACACCCACACAGGTTCGAACCCTCACACGGCTCCTACGGATTTTCTCATTGATGCAGTCACGTTTGAGTGATTACTGTGTGTAGATTATTATGTAGAGGTTCCTTTCCACTGGTACGTTAATGAAGACTTTAAAGGTCAAGGAAAGCCAAGATCTTGTGGGGTTTTATCATTTTAAGAATGATGAATTCGTTGCTAGGTTTAAAAGGGACTGTTTGGGAGGCATTGAGATATTATTTGGTTCAATATCTCTGCGAGAATACAAGTTGTCTTGGGGATCTGCAAAATTACATTACCATTGCCAAAAAAGTAATGTAATTCAAAATAACTCTTTCTAATTTTAAGCCTTTAATCACTACATTCGCTGCATCTGTGAGGGAGTTCACAAGATTTTAAAAATTCAGTTTAAGCTGTCCTCAGAGCAAGTCCATTCCATCCAGAGATCATTCCACCCCAAAGAGCATCAATTTCAACTTATTCATTCAAAATAGGGATTTTCTCTAATAAAAATTAATTTTGCTATATATTAGCAAACTGTACATATTTAAGCTTTGGTTAGGTTAGGTGTTTAGGTTCTGTGGGCGATTATTTGTATTTGTACTACGTGGGTGAAGTGTTTGTTTACCCGAGACGCTGTGCGTAATAGTGGCTTCATAGGTTGTGTAACTCCTGTTGTTACAATTTGTACATTACTACTTTGTTCTTTGAACACATTCTTTTGAATAAAATTAATTGTAGTGCATCTGCCGAGTTGTGGTTCGTACAAAAATCAGTGAAGAACTTGTTCGAGAAGTGTTCATATTCCATCAGGTGAATCATGTAATAACTGCTTTTCATTCATAAACGGGATTTGGCTGTGTATGGAATACATTGGCTTTTGTTAATGAGCACAGGCTGCTCTTCTGGGGCTCGTGTAAAAACATTAAATTCCTATGTCTTTTAGGACAGCTGTACCTTTCTCAAAACACACTGTAGTGTGACGCATGTAGCGCACTTGTCAGCCCTCGTCACTATTAATACCAATGTTATTGGTATTAATCAAGTCCTTAGCTGCTTGGTTTAATTGAGGTGTTAGGAGACCAGGTGTCGCACTTTTGTACTTAACTAAAATATATATTTTAATTATGCATCCCATGGGCGGTGGTGGAAATGGTTAGAGGCAAATAATTGGTTCAGAAATTGAACCCAATTGCTTGTTAAGCTAAGCAACTGACAATTTTGTGAAGCTAGTTACACAACTGGTAATATTACTTACACGTACATAGTTACATAATGTACTGCGGTAATAAGTTGGATACTAGGAGACACACAGAATTGGGTTTTGGCAGCAATGAGGTAGTGTCGTCCCGACTAGACCCCACCCCCCCCCCCTTGGGCTGCAGAGTGGAAAAGTTTTGGTTATGTTAGATTGGGGCAAAAGTGTATTCCCTGGGGCTTTAGAGTCTCGGGGTAGGGATTGGGGGGGGGGGGATCATGTGACCTAGGGGAGACAGCCCAGGACCTACCCCCATCCCCACTGTCCTTACAGAGTTCCATTTTTGTAGCGTCCTCTGCAATTGTCATCCACATTAGACGAACACTTTGAAACTGTCCGCAGTACTTTTGCCTTTGATAAAACCAAAGAGATTATTGGACGTGTTATCACCTACCGGGTAGAGTAGCTTAACAAAATCCTTTCCATCATTTTACGAAAGTAGGATGTTATGGATACAGGCCTGTAGCCTCCGTTTGACTTAAGTATAGGAATGATGACAGCCTCCTTCCATTTTCTTGGTAACTTTCCCTCCCTATAACTCAAATTAAACAAATCAAGTAAGGGGACTTGGTTTTGTACCGGCTAAATAATTAAGAATGTCATGCGTTATTCCATCTTTAATTTTAGCGGAATAAACTGGTTGAACAAAACAGGGAATAGTGAAGCAGAAGATTTTCTAGAATTAATTGACGATTGCTTTCTTACGCAACACATTAAGGAACCAACACGGGAAAATAATATTTTAGATTTAGTGTTAACTAACAGGGAAACGCAAATTAATGACATCGAAATAGGGAGTGAGCTAGGGAGCAGTGATCACAAAGAAATCAGATTTAGCATAGAATGGAATAGACCAGTAGGAGAAAATTCTGTTAAAGTGCCAGATTTTCGAAAAGCTGATTTTAATAGCCTAAGAAATTTTTTGGGTCAAATTGATTGGAAAGGCTTGGGTATGGGGTGTGGGCCGGTCTTGGAGCGAGACATGAACCCAGCGATAGGTGACTTAAATGGGGATTTCGATTGTGGATTCAATATATAACTTATTTAAGAATATTCTAAACAAAGCACAGGAACGTAGTATACCATACAAATTGAATAGATCGTATACTAATGACCCAAAGTGGATACAAAGAATTTGAAGAACCTTATAGGTAAAAAGAGAGCTTGGTACAAAAGGATTAAAAATGGGGAGGTCACTTTAGAACAGGAATTCGTAC